>NC_135735.1:14733750-15035000 GCF_041903045.1 Epinephelus lanceolatus
CAGAGAGACGGGGAGAGAGGGAGAGAGAGATAAAAAGAGGTGCTCTGTGTGCCTCAAGAGAAACCCACCTTTAAAGCAGAAAAGGTCTGAGCAACATGTCTGCATTCACAATCAGCCTCTGTCTCCACAGCCAAAGTGATGTCTCAGCACTGAGCCCACACCTGTCTGGGACCGGCCCTGCTCTTATCAAACCAATTTGCTCATTTTAAATCCGCCCAATACGAATCCTGTGTGGTTTTCCCGTCAATAGCCCTATTTGTATATATTTCATGAAAATGATTTGTCAGCACTCAGTCTGAACGATTGAGCCGTGCACCATCACACGCTAGAAAAATATCCTCTTGTCTTACTTTGAATGTTGATGGCCCGAGGCAAGGCTTCAACCAAAGTTTCCTCTCTGGAAGAAACTGCCACTCAGCACAGTTTGACAACACGAATCAATGATCAAGCTGCTTTTCATCAGCTCCTGCCATTTTCTCTAATTTTATTCATGCACATCTTACTGGAGGCTCACTTTTCAGAAATGTCAATAGTTTGTAAAAGTGGGCATGTATGTGTGTATGTGTGTCGCGCTCTATCCCAGCAGTCCATCCATCCTCTCTGATTAACTCCTCATGTGTCCTGTTGCCTGCGGCGATTAATTAATGACCCATTTGCTTAATTGCAAAGAGCTAGCAGGACAAAGAGAAAGGCAACAGAGGAATCATGTGGGGATTGGAGGGGGTTGATGTTTGTGTTAGTTTTCTGACAGAAGGGAGAAAGCAGGTGAGAGATTTGAGAACAACTAAAATTAATGTCAGTTCAGAAATTTAGTGTGCTCAAGTCCCAAGGTGTTAACGATAAAATAGGCTACAGGCTGCTGTGTCCCACTGTTTTCTGCCGGTCGTGTCTTTTTCTGTCCCGTCGTGCCTGTGCGTGTGTCTGTGTTTGTCTCTGTCCATTGTGCATGTGGGTTTGTATGTATTTAAAGTGACACAACAGAAGCTTCAGGTTCTTCTCTGTCTCTTTCTGTGTTCTGCTGAATGTGCTTTTTCTGGACCCAGCACACATTGTCAACAGTCACCCGTTCACTCTGACCATCTGTCGCAGGCCTGTCTGGGCTTCCCTACACAGTTTGTCCACAAGCTGTGGCTGCCATTTGGTTTACCAATAAAAGTCACTCGAAGGTTTGTCCTAATTTTTGTACTCAAAGGGTCAGTGCTAGGACACGGCTCAACTTCGGCTGGCATTTTTAAAGAAGTAGTCGCTAAACTTGGAGTAGATTTAATGCAGATAGAGAGTTACTCATCCTTATAAACAGAGAGATATGAAAAGAAATAGGAAAAGCATTTATTATTGTCTCTAAATAAGACTTAGATGTGAAGAAATCGTTTTTTTTAATATGATAATATATGATAATAATACTTCTTAAGAGTTCTTAACCTGATACTTGCAGAATCTCAAGGAATAGTGTGTAAGATTTTGGGGGATTTAGTAGCATCTAGCAGTGAGGATTGTAAATTGCAACCAGCTGAAACTTCCCCTAATTTGAATTCCTTCAGAGTTCATTGTTCAGGAGGTTTTTAGAGGGAGCTGAATTAATTTTTTATTTTGTCTGTTCTGGGCTACTGTAGAAACATAGCTGTTAAACATGGCAGTCTCTGTACATGAGGACCCACTACTTATGGAGTAATGAGCACAATGTTCAAGGTAAAACCCTGAGCTATAAACACAGGTGAAATTCGTTGCTATTTTAGCTTTGCCTGATGGATGATTTAGTGCAGTATGTATCAGTATAAGATCCTACAAAACGTCTGGCTTTTTAAGCAGTACACTGGTACTAAACCAGGCGCTGATGTGAGATATCGCCCCAGTCTGTTTTCTTGTTCATCTGTATCTGTGTATCCTGTGTCTGCCATGTGTTTCCTTCAGCAGCACCAAGTTTCTCCACATTTATATTCATGCCAAGTCACCATGCCAGGGTGGGTTATGTCCGCTGGCTTAAGTTGGTGTATTCAGCAGATGCTTTCACATTGTGAAATAATATAGAAAGTGGATGGGAAAGGGAAAGAGAAGGGGGAGGTTGATATGGGTATGGGGGAGGGATGGGAGCAGGCTGCAGCACTAGACGAATCTAGAGGTCAAGTCAGCACAGGAGGACAATTTAGATGTTAAGAGGACTGTTGAATTAAACACAAAACATTTTTGTTTGAATTATCTGCCAAAATCTAATGATGTTCACTTCAAAACAGGGTATGTTTAGTTGTTATGAGCCGGCTAGTTCAAATACAAATCAACAATAAGACCTCTGACCAGGTACCTCCCCAGATCTTACAAATTCATACCCCAAATCCCAGTTTTATTTTAATAAAACACAGAGTTGTCTGTTTATTTAGAGGAATCAGCTCATGGTCTTCTTCACTTCTTGTCCCACCTTCATATCTTGTTTATGGAAACAACATCATCATCACATTGGATCCTTGTGACCTTAACGTTTATGTAGTGCAATACCGCTTTACACACACCAGCAGTCATGTGGTGGCAATCAGATAAGCTGCAGGCAGGAAACTTAAGTCTGAGATAAGATCCTGATTACATAATACTTCGAGTGACAAACTTGTATGTTAAGACACCGTTAACAGCTCAAATCAGCTGACGTATGGAGAGTGTATCTACTGCATTGCATAAACGTACTTTAATCTCTGTCACCAAAACATAACTGAAGGTTTTTGTTTTATATATATATATATATGTGTGTATATATATATATATATATATATATATATATATATATATATATATATATATATATATATATATATATATATATATATATATATGTGTGTGTGTATATATATACAGTACAGGTCAAAAGTTTGGACACACCTTCTCATTCAATGAGTTTTCTTTATTTTCATGACTATTTACATTGTAGATTCTCACTGAAGGCATCAAAACTATGAATGAACACATGTGGAGTTATGTACTTAACAAAAAAAGGTGAAATAACTGAAAACATGTTTTATATTCTAGTTTCTTCAAAATAGCCACCCTTTGCTCTGATTACTGCTTTGCACACTCTTGGCATTCTCTCGATGAGCTTCAAGAGGTAGTCACCTGAAATGGTTTTCCAACAGTCTTGAAGGAGTTCCCAGAGGTGTTTAGCACTTGTTGGCCCCTTTGCCTTCACTCTGCAGTCCAGCTCACCCCAAACCATCTCGATTGGGTTCAGGTCCGGTGACTGTGGAGGCCAGGTCATCTGCCGCAGCACTCCATCACTCTCCTTCTTGGTCAAATAGCCCTTACACAGCCTGGAGGTGTGTTTGGGGTCATTGTCCTGTTGAAAAATAAATGATCGTCCAACTAAACGCAAACCGGATGGGATGGCATGTCGCTGCAGGATGCTGTGGTAGCCATGCTGGTTCAGTGTGCCTTCAATTTTGAATAAATCCCCAACAGTGTCACCAGCAAAACACCCCCACACCATCACACCTCCTCCTCCATGCTTCACAGTGGGAACCAGGCATGTGGAATCCATCCGTTCACCTTTTCTGCGTCTCACAAAGACACGGCGGTTGGAGCCAAAGATCTCAAATTTGGACTCATCAGACCAAAGCACAGATTTCCACTGGTCTAATGTCCATTCCTTGTGTTTCTTGGCCCAAACAAATCTCTTCTGCTTGTTGCCTCTCCTTAGCAGTGGTTTCCTAGCAGCTATTTGACCATGAAGGCCTGATTCGTGCAGTCTCCTCTTAACAGTTGTTCTAGAGATGGGTCTGCTGCTAGAACTCTGTGTGGCATTCATCTGGTCTCTGATCTGAGCTGCTGTTAACTTGCGATTTCCGGGGTCTGGTGACTCGGATGAACTTATCCTCAGAAGCAGAGGTGACTCTTGGTCTTCCTTTCCTGGGTCGGTCCTCATGTGTGCCAGTTTCGTTGTAGCGCTTGATGGTTTTTGCGACTCCACTTGGGGACACATTTAAAGTTTTTGCAATTTTCCGGACTGACTGACCTTCATTTCTTAAAGTAATGATGGCCACTCGTTTTTCTTTAGTTAGCTGATTGGTTCTTGCCATAATATGAATTTTAACAGTTGTCCAATAGGGCTGTCGGCTGTGTATTAACCTGACTTCTGCACAACACAACTGATGGTCCCAACCCCATTGATAAAGCAAGAAATTCCACTAATTAACCCTGATAAGGCACACCTGTGAAGTGGAAACCATTTCAGGTGACTACCTCTTGAAGCTCATGGAGAGAATGCCAAGAGTGTGCAAAGCAGTAATCAGAGCAAAGGGTGGCTATTTTGAAGAAACTAGAATATAAAACATGTTTTCAGTTATTTCACCTTTTTTTGTTAAGTACATAACTCCACATGTGTTCATTCATAGTTTTGATGCCTTCAGTGAGAATCTACAATGTAAATAGTCATGAAAATAAAGAAAACGCATTGAATGAGAAGGTGTGTCCAAACTTTTGGCCTGTACTGTGTATATATATATATATATATATATATATATATATATATATGTATATATATATATATTTATATATATATATATATATATATATGTATATATACTTCTGAACTTAAAGCTTTTGAGTTGGAAAATGAAGGGATATGTTATGTGATTAAACACTTAAATACATGGCCTAATATGGCCTATATATGGCCTAAAGGGACAATTCACACTTCTTTTAAACACCAATATCACAATATGTGGAGCATTGGGGGCCTCTGGGCTGACCAGAGGCGCCTTGGCTTGCTCAAGTATCTTGAGCTCCCCTCTGGTCAGCCGTTCTGGACTGTTGCTTGTGCATACACAAACCCTCACAAATTAAATTTACCAGCATGTAACTAATCTGTTATTCTTTCAATGCTTATTTTTGTTATGTATTGACTTTGTGTCTAATTTAACCAGATATTCAGGTTGTTTGTAACTCTTTTACCTCTTGCTGGCAAATTCGTGCAATGTGTTTTCTTTTGTAAGAGAAGACAAAAAGTGGTGTTGTTGCTAGAGGATAATAGAAGGCTTTGTCCTGACTTTCTATATGTGCAGGCATGAGTTACATCCCAGTGAAGCTTCCTTTGTCCAAGCAATGGGATAGCTAGTCTGTGGCTGAGCTGAGGCCTGAGCAGGGGGAGGGATGTGGAGCTGGGACTGGGAAATAGATACCAGTCCCTGGCTTCAGGTAGGGTCATCTAGAACACCATGTGACGTTGCGTAAACAAAGAGGATCCTGGCCTCAGGCTGGAAAAGGATTGTTACGCTGATGAAAGAGAAGTGGGAATCACTTGACAAAGTTTGTTTGTGTTCACCCTCTCCAAACTGCAGCCACGGCTCTTTGTGAGAGTTTCCTGTGGTCTAGACTGAGCTGGGATTTGTGGTTTAGGTGAGGGTAGGATGCCACCAAGGGAGTATCATGATGTTCTTGCGCGGTGTCAAAAGTTCTAGAAATGGTTTATAGGTCAATGATAAATGGTCTTATAATTTTCCTAATAAGACAATTAATGAGAACAGCTTTTTAGTTGCCAGGTCATTAAAAAAATGTATGTGGTTCGATCACATTTCCCCCCAGGATGACGTCTTTTTAGCTAGCCCTCCAGTTCATCAGGAAGACGGATCACTTACTTCCTGGAAAATGCTCCATCTGGACCACAGGCAATTTATTAACAACAAATTAACATTTACAGCTGAAGACGTGATGAATTGTGACGAAAACCCTTTATTAATGACTTATTAACATTTATTTCTGCAGACTTGATGGCTTTTTAGAAAATGAGTTGTAAATGTCAGTAGGTTGTTAATAAATGGGTTTTGGTCCAGGTGCTCTGCAGTTTTTTTTTCGTAAGTTAAGAAGTCAAACAGTTGATCAGAGGACTCTCTCTGATGAATGAAAGGAAGAGTTTGTCATTTTGGGAAATATGCGTATTTGATTTTTGGTGGTGAGTTAAAGACTACAGATTGTGCAGAAGGTAGCGTGCATCTACTCATGGACGAGAGGCTTGTGCTTATGACAGCTCAAGATGCAAACAATAAGGGCGTCCTCCCCAGGTGAGCTGTTACGTTAGCGAGCTCAGTGGTGCTAGGTGAAGTAGCGGTAGATGAAGCTTCCCTCTGCACAGTGATAAGGTTGGTGGGTGTAGTTCGGTAGAAGGAAAACAGTTCCTACATGAAACTGCTCACACCTAGGTCTGACAATCCAGGTTGTGATTTCTGGAAAGAGACATTGCTGTTGAGTTTTTAAAATGTATTTTTTTGACACTTGGAGCACCACAAGCTGAGTGCCATCTAGTTCCATTATATTTGAAAGAAGGCAGACATCTCTACGGTCGATATCTCCAACAATCTGCAACTCACTCCAAAACTGTCTAGATTGATAAATAGAACTGCAGCTAGGAGAAAGAATATGTATATGTGATTTTGGGCTGAACTGTCCCTTTAAGGTGATACCTGAAAATATGAAATGTGAGTCATGCTGGAGGAGCATGAGCAAGTATTTATTAACCATTAATAATGAGGTTAGTTTTTAACTTGAATACTCGTTACACAGAGTGCCTCATTGGAAAGCGGTGCCGACTTGGTTTGGACACGCGCAACATGAGCACAGATAAAACACCCACACTCCCTCTCTTGATCCTCCTTGTAAATAAATGTAATTTACAGCCACTGAGCAGGATGGTCCCTCGGAGTTCAGGCACGGCAAGCTCAACTAAATCAACTTTGACTACAACAACAGCTCTAACAGCAGGTTGGTCATCGAGGAACTGTCTGGAATACAGGATCAATGGGGGGGGGGGGGGGGGGGTAACAGACAGAGAGAGAAAGAGAGATGGCTTACTGGAGGGGGAGGGATACACTTCCCTTCACCTACATGCATGAACACACACACACACACACACACGCACACACACACGCGCACACACACACACACACACACACGCACACACACACGCGCACACACACACACACACACACTCTGCTAACTCTTATCTGCAGCCCGAGGGAGTCAGTCAGAGTCAGCGAGGTCCCCCGCACAGAAATAGTCGCCATGGCTCTCCACGCCTCTTGATTACTGCTTTAGATCTCAGCAGGTGAAGGACAATATTGTTCGGGCATTGTATGGGAAAACCCAGCTCCTACCCCACAGCCGTACCTCACATTTGCATTTGTTTTTTGCCTCCTGAGTTCACACCTCTCTATCTCTCTTTACTGAAATCCCCCTAAGAGAATATACATGGGTTCATTATGCATATTTTGTGGTGGAAACCTTTTCCTGAGGGATTTATCTATGTTGATCAGCTTTAATTGTGTGTGTGTGTGTGTGTGTGTGTGTGCGCGCGCCTCACATTAAATGAGCCAGTGTTAGCGACTGGCCATGTGAAGTGATGTGTGACACTGGTAACTGCAGGCTATGATGGGATATTTTCCTTGCGAGTGAGTGGGCCAACGTGTCATTCTCTTCAGGCTTTTATTTTCTTGCCCTTCGAGTCAGATTGTCTGTGTGTGTGATGTATCATGGGTGTTTGTATGAGTGTGCATGGCCTCCTTCGTGTGTGTGTGTTTGTGTGGAGGGTTAAGAAATGGGCCTGTCAGAAGTGAATGATCAGACTAATCAGGTGGAACACAGCAGACAGCAGGATTAAGACACACTGGAGAGAGAAAGCCCAAATATAGCCAGGGTCAACACACACCGCACACTAGGGGAGTGAGTGTGTGTGTATGTGTGTGTAGTGTAAGCCCAGTCTTGTGTTGTTCCATGATAGGCCTTTTTTTCTACTTAATTGCTTTACAGTGTTATGACATGGGGGTCTCAGAAAATCCATCATCACCATCACTAAACCTTTTTCCTTTGCAAGGAGTCTTGTCAGATTGGGGTTTAAAGGCACACACAAGCCCATTTTACACTGTTTGTTCAAGGCGGGAATGTCACGCCATTATTCCGCCTCGCCGTTCTATATGAAAGATACAATCGCGGAATGGGGGTACAGAGTTGTCTCGCCTTTAAGCTAGCAGCGGAGGTAGTAATAGTGCCGAATGTCTGTGTGAAAGGGAGAGCTGGCTGGACAGAAACATGGATGGGACTGGTGTGATATTTTGATGACATGTTATGTGTGCGACCCAACGTCAGGAGTTTTTAAAAGCATCTAGCAGCAGTTAGCAGCTGACAATGTTGGCAAATTGGGGGGACAATGAGGTTCAGGAACTCCTTACCCGCAGAGTAGGAGGCAAAATCAGCTGCCATTTAACGGGGACAGTAAATGATTGTTATTGCCATGTTATGCTGTTGTTATTGCTTAGTAAGCGCTGCCAACGCATATGTTATATGTCACACTAGAGGCTGACGGCGTTGTGTGAAGGCTCATTTATACTCCCATTATGTATGAAAATAGATTCAACCTTTCAAATGCTGAGACCGTCTCTGCACACATCCTTCTGTGTGTTCTGTACAATGGCATAGATTAGAATAGCGTCAAAAGTTTCTGACAACAGGCATAGCAACGGTGGGGAATGTCATAATAATACACCTCTTAACAGAGGCTGCACTGTAGATGGCATTGGTCTATAGCAGTGGTTCTCAAATGGTGTGCCACTACACACTAGTGTTCTGTGGGGTTTTGTAATAACCACACATTATTATTGCAATATTCAACTAAGCCTATACAAAAAGTCATGAATGAATTTTTAATTGACTGTATCTGTATGCTGTGCACACCCATTTCCTAACAAAGAGGCAAACTCTACCTAAAAAAATGTAATTGAATTGAATTTAATTTAAAAAACCTTCATGGGGAACCTATTTGTCACTGTTCACATGTGGGAATTATAAGTGTGTGACACCTCACATTATCTTATATCATTTTACATTGTTTCCCATTTAAATGGATGTGTTATTGGTGCTTTGATGTAATTTTAAAAAGTTTAAAAAGAATTCTTGAATCATTTTGTTGATATAGATTTCATGAGTAATGGTTGGTTGGCAATTGTTATTTGATGTTAGTAAATAAAAACAAACGTTTGTGTCGTGATAAGAGTGATAACAAACCTTATAAAAGCTGTTGTGCACAGATATAAATACAGGTGTGCCTTGAGATTTTGGCTTGCTCTTTGGTGTGACTTGAGCACAAAAAGTATGAAAACCACTGGACTAAAGCCATTAAATACATTGTGACATGTGGACAGATAATTCTTTTCACTGTATATACTGATTCATTCCGTTCCACCATTTTTAAAATGTCTTTGTCGTGTCCTGTGGTCATATGTCGCTTGAACTACGCTACACTGTCCCTACGATTTCCAGTGGCACTGCTCCATTTTGTCCACCTCCATAAGCTTTCAGAAAACATGCACAGATATGCACGAAACGAATTGAGAGTACGGATAGAGGGCTCCATCTGTATGTGTATGAGCATAAATGAGCCATTTCACGTTATGCCTGTCACATCTCTTTGCTTCTGGAATGTTGGCATGCTTTCTACAATCACACTCTGGAGCAGCACGATGCTGTGGTTTTTTGGTTCTGTGTAAAATGCAAAGGCGGGGTAATGAAGGGACTTCTAGAGGCCCTATCGCAGGATCCCTGTTGCACAAAAGGATCCCTGTTGCAAATCTACAGTAGCATTTTCACTGACATCCAGTATTATCTTCCTTCTCAATAGGACAACCCATTTGATCGCCCTGCCAGTTAGCAAACAAGCAGCTCTTTTACCAGCAGGCCTTAATGGCATTAACTCTTAAGCAGAATGAGTTGTTCTGGAATAAAGCTTGACACATTGTTTACCTCCCATAACAATCAACCCATTTAACATAAATGAACCTTACAAGCCTAAACGGATAGATCATCAGCAGAGGAGACAACAGCCTGTGTTTATCTCCTCCATCTATCCATTTACTTATCCAGTCACTGATAAATGTACATGCTCGCGCTCATTTGCTCAGACAAATATTGATGTTGCTTCGGTTTGTAATGCGTCAGAATAAAAACAATCATCAATATTAATGGCCACTCTATTTGGAGATAATGCTCACATTCATTATCATCCATTAATGTTTGTTTACCTAATTTGATTGGACTATAACCTCCACAAAGGCATATCATGCACTCCTCCACATTGTTTGTGTGAGGACTCCTGAAAGGGAGGAAGCTAGTCCAAATCAAAGTCACCCTGTGAAAGTTCGTCATATTAGCTGCTATTTCCAATCAGTGGTGTGCTACAGAGATTCTCATGACACCGCCAGGGCTAACCTTTATCATATTTCACATCATGTTTTTATCCTTCACCTCATTACACTTCCAATCAGACTTGCGCAGCATTGCCAAACGGTGTGAATCCAATTTTTCCTTCTCTTTCTTCCTCTTTCCTCCAATGATTATGTTATTTTTTTTTCAATTGTCTCTTTCTTATCTTCATCGCTCATGTTCCTCCCTCCCTTCTTCTCTCGCGGCTGTCTCTCCAGAGCTGCTCTAATTAAACACGGGGTTGTGGTGGTACAGAGTCTTACAGCCGTGCAGAGGAGAAAGGCTCTAATTCCAGCTCTCAGGATGGAACTCTGACACACAATGGCCCTGCCATCCTCTCTGCCCCCCATAGATTCCCAACTGAAAGCCCTCTCCTCAGGCAGCTTTTTAATAGGCCTCCCCTCACTCAGCACATACACCCACACACACAACACGCATATAAGCACACATGCAAAAGCCCACGCAAACACACTTGCGCCTATGCAGCAACAGTACACACAGACTCATACACACACACACACACACACACATACACACACACACACACAGACACACACACACGAGCCATTGCCCCCCCGTGTGTGTCTGTCACTTGTGCTCCAGCTCACACTGCTTTGGGCTTTTTGAAGTGCTCCTAAGGCCAGTCGACAGCCTTTTTACTTTCTACATCATGCAGAGGCGCAACTACTAAGCTAAGGCTACTACTCTGACTAGCCAGCATTGTAAGAGCAGCACTCAAGGGCAGACTGTCGGGGACTAAAGGTTTTTGGCCATTTTCTCCACATGATGTAGATTTTAAAAGCACTTGATGCACAAAGGTTTAGCATGAAAAGGTGTGATGCAAGCAGGTAGTCCTCCTGACCGGGTACAGTTTTGGTACTTGGATTTAGGTCTATAATTTCTGAAAGAAAAGAACTTGGAAAACTAAATTTTCCATTGTAGCACGACCACCTCCATTTGATGCCATTACTTCTGATTTGGCTGGTTTTTGTCATATTGCTTAGGTAGCTTAGCACTAGGGCTGGGTGGTATATTGATTTTTTACAATATATCAATATATTTTCAAGTAAGATATAGATTTAGACAACACCGTTTATATCGATACAGGGTGAAGTTGCGCCACATAACACATACCAGTGTTCATCTCCCACTGTTCATACTCTCTGCACAGCTCCACCCCACTCACTTACTCACAAGTTCTCCATCAACACTCAGAGAGACACAGAGCTGCTCCTCTATTTAATCCGTCTGTTAATTAGTCTACAGTGAGACATCGGTCTTTATGTTGCACAAGCTACGCTAAATCAGTCTGTGAGATGAGTGAAGTTACCACAGTAGCACACGTACAATACTGTGGGCCTTCTCCACTGTAACTTTTAGCTGCGTCTAGTCAAGCCATGCTGCGCTGATTTGTGTTTCTGTTATCCGTTTAGATGCGCAGTGCCACACCGAGTTGTGCACCTACTCCTTCTGCGGAGTAGGTCACAAAGCTGGACCACCCGCACTCAAGCAGGTAGTGGTGGCGTCTCGCCGACCGCAGCCAACACCTGACCACCCTGTTTCTCCCCCTCAAACAAGCCGTGTGTGATGTGAGACTCTCCTCACCTCTGTCTGCAGGAGACCAGAGAGAAAGCCGTTTTTAAGAGCTGTGTGTTCAGCTTCTGACTGAATCTCTGTGGTTTGGAGTTTAGTTTCTCTCCTGCGACCTGTTTGTACTTTACATGTTTGCTTCATTTTACTGATTACGTTCGCTATCGCCATATTAGAAGTTGTGTGAAGTTGCTGCTCGAAAACTCAACATTTCCTTATTTTGCTGCCTCACAATATAAGTTTTTACAAAGCAAAATAATGGGGGACTTTTATTTTTAAAACTCTACAGGAATTAAAATATATTTATTGCAGAATAAGCAAAACTTTATTAGTGGCTTTTCTTCAATTAAGACAAGTCTAGTAATATGGCAGGGAGGAAGAGTACAGTCAGAATCAGCCACAGTGAGATGTTGATGAAGAGCTGCAGACAACAGGCTCTTACTGCACCTCTGCAAACAGCTCACCTCCAACAGGTAAACTTCTTATACCTGCCCTGCTGTGGAAAAACACATGCACCAAAAAATAACAGGGGACCTCAGCTGTGGATCAGCTTGCAACTGAACATGTGGCCCACTTTATAGAAAATACCAGGATATATATCGTGTCTCGTCATTCAGCCTGATACCGGGATATAAGTGTTTGTCCATTTGTCCATTGTTTTCTTCCTGAGCCTTTTTAAAATGAAAGTATTGACACTAAGGAAAGATTTGTATCTTCATTAGAAGCAAATGGGCTTTGTGGCAAAGACCACTCTGTAATTAGTGACTGACAGTTTTGCCTTGTATATATTGCACATCTGGGTTTGGATTAATGCACTTTATATGAACAACTTAACAAAGTACTTTAATAACAGCACATGGCAGTTTAGTAAACAATTAATGCACTTTATCAGCAGGATTTGCGTAGAACATTTTGCACATTTCAATTAGTTATTAAATGACTTAATTTATTGAATATTTAGCGCCAATATTTACTGAATATTTTAAACCTTGGTTGATTATGTGTCTTCTGGCAGGTGCTGGAATGAGTTCTCCGCTCCGCCTGAAAGAGAGTGGAGTTAAAAATAGGCTCTGATAATGCGGTGCATATGTGTTCATAATTGACAAGCAGCAGTTAAATTAGTGTCTGAGTTTAGTGCACTAAGATTAGCATGCTATATTGTGTTACAAAGTGTTGCTTGTGTATTATATAGTCTATTGTTTAACTTGTTTGCATAAACACTTACCTGTCCTGTGTCTGCTCCACGGTGTTCATCAAAAAGAGCTCCACAGGGGTGCGGGCACCAAGGGGGGTGTTGGTAATTGGTGTGCATTTATAGTAATTGTTATTATGCTTATGTTTTTTTTAAAGAATATAAATATTTAATATTATTATGTTAATTCAGGGATGATATAATACGTTGAGGAATACCTGTTCATAGAAGGAGCCAATGTAGTGGAGCAGTGATACAGTATGAAAGGCACCAGTTGCCGGTCAGATCTCCATCCCTGTACATTTACCATGCCTGTTTTACTTGCCACTGCCTAGCATCTCTTTGTCCTGTAATATCCAGTTGCTAAATGGTCATTCTAACAGGCTTCATGCCACAGATAGGGTAAGGAGGCTGTAGAGTGCTGAGAGATAGGCTTTTCGTGGGACTTATTATAGTGAACAAAACTTTAAAAACAACACTTTTGGTTTTGCTCCCATTTTCACAGGCTTTTTTTATGTACTCAATTGTTATATTTGTCTCAAATTTTGGTTGCAAATTTGTTAAAGTCCGTATTAGTGAGCACTTCTCCTTTTCCAAGATAATATATCCACCTGACAGGTGTGGTATATCAAGATGCTTATTAAACATCATCATTACTACTCAGGTGTGCCTTGGGATTGTCACAATAAAGGCCTCTCTAATATGTGCAGTTTTATCACTCAAGATAATCCTACAGATGTCCCAAGTTTTGAGGGAGCGTGCCATTGCCATGCTGACTGCAGGAATGTCCACTAGAGCTGTTACCTGTGAACTGAATGTTCATTTCACGACCATTAGCCGTCTTCAGTGCCATTTTAATGAATTTGGTAGTACATCCAAGCGGTCACACCAGCTCAGGACCTCCATACTCAGTGTCTTCACCTACAAGATGGTCTGAGACCGGCCACTGAGATGGCTGATGCAACAATTAGTTGGCACAACTGAACAATGTCAGCACAAACCTTCAGAAACCATCTTAGGGGAGCTCATCTGTGTGTTGGTGAAAATTCAGTCATCCAGGTCATGGTAATCTTGAGTGCTGTATCGTAGGCAGCTGAACTTGCTTGTGTTTCTTGAAGTTGTTTCACCTCCCATCTGAGAGGCTTCTTCAGTTCTCTTTTTGAAAAAAGACCCAGAGCAGACAGAGAGGAAGAGACACAAAAACAAAATGACACTACATGTCTGTGCACTTCAAACTCAGGAATAATAGAACTGCAGAAGCCTCTTGGATGAGAGGTGAAACGTCTTCAAGAAACTCAAGCAAGTCCAGTTGCCTATGATATAGCACTTAAGCTCATCTGAATGCTTATGATCCTCACCAGGGTCTTGACCTGACAGCGGTTTGTCATTGTAACCAACTTGTGTGGTTGTGTGGCCGGTTGGATGTACTGCACAACATTTGAGACGGCTTGTGGTAGTGAAATAAACAGAAAGTTCATGGGCAACAGCTCTGGTGGACATTACTGCAGTCAACATGCCAATGGTATATTCCCTCAAAACTTGGGACATCTGTGGCATTGTGTTGTATGATAAAACTGCTTATTTTAGTGTGGCCTTTAATTGTGACCATTCCAACACTCACCTGTGTTGTAATGATGCTGTTTAGTCAGCATGTTGATATGCCACGTCTGCCAGGTGGATGGATTATCTTGGAAATTTGTGACTGATTTGTGACCAAAATTTGACAGAAATATATCTGAGTGCATGAAAGGTCTTAGATCTTTAACTGAAACCTGTGAAAAATGGCAGCAAAATCAAAAGTGTTGTGTTTTTAGTGTACATATAAGCCTGCTTATAATCCTTTAAGGGTTACTCAACCTCAACAT
Source organism: Epinephelus lanceolatus (assembly GCF_041903045.1). Classification (NCBI taxonomy): domain Eukaryota; kingdom Metazoa; phylum Chordata; class Actinopteri; order Perciformes; family Serranidae; genus Epinephelus; species Epinephelus lanceolatus. Next base: position 14,748,619 of record NC_135735.1, read on the forward strand.
AGTTGCCAGAATAAATGTTCTCATTTTATGTTTCTGCAAACCACGGATATGTAACATTTGTAAGTTATTATGTAGCGGAAATGTTTACATTTCAGCAGTGCTGTGGTTAACGTGATTATGTTTATACACAAAAACCACTTGGTTATGGTTAAAATAAAGATCATATTTTGGCTTAAAATACCCAGTCTTGGTGCCACAATCACCGCTGGAAATGCAGCAGTGCCTCTTGAAAAAAGAACCAGCTTTGTTTTTTTTTTGTTTTTTTTGTGTCTAACAGCTGGTCTGCAGCTTGGCAGCTGTTGCACCTAGGTGTCAGTCCGTTCGCCATTCCCTCCACCTGACAGTGACAAAGTCAGCACATGTACATGTAATCACAGCTGGATCAGTTTAGAAACGTTGATATGATACATATAAAACGTAAAAATGTAAAGTATCCATGGTTTGTGGAAACGTATAGTGCCAACATATTCTTCTGGCGACTGGGCTGCAGTTACTCTAACATCTATAGGTATTTCATTTAATATAATTTTTCTTAGCTATATTTAGAGAGATGAAAATAGCTGCAAGCTTCTTTTAGGTTATGTATGGGTATGTGCTGTTGAGTATGGGGGTGGCGCTAAGCTGTATCCTGTAAGTCCAGGGTATTGGATCGTTGTTGATGTGTTTTTGCCCTGAATGATAATTCTGCCTGTTGGAAAGACTAGGAGTTGTTGTGCAACATCTTGGCACTCAGCTCTTCCCTCCTTTCCGTGCCATCTTCTCCCCTCCGTCACTCTCTGTCCTGGCTCCTCTTTTTCCTTCCAGCTACCCTCCTTCAGTCCTTTGCTTTCTCTGAGCCTGGAGAATGCCCTTAACAACACAAAGAGACAGTGTTCAATCAGGATGGGAAGAGTCAGAGAGAGCTCATCTGCTCAGTGTGACGCCCATTACGTATTGATCTGGGCTCTGTGTAGGGCAGCGAGGGCACGTTTGTGTTTGTATCTATATAGATGAAAAAGAGGGAAACAACAGTTGTTGGCTCCGTACTAGCCTCTGTATGTTGATCTCATTTCCTCTCAATGATAAACAAGGTTGGTTAGGGGATGGCTGTGTGGTGTAGAGGCAGAAAATTAGGCAGCTGATACAGCAGCATGCTTGTGAAATCTCCCTGTGCTGATGTGTATAGACTATAAGCCCATTGCTCTGTAGGGAGAATTAATTTGCTCTGGCACTAATGCAGGAGGGAGCTAACTTCATGTTGTTAGCCAGTGTCAGATCCAAGCTATGTTCAATTAAGCTGGGTAACAAAAGCAGAGTACTGCACTTACAACAGCCTCCTATAATCTGATCCATGGGACGTAGTTATACTGTAGTATTTTGTAATTCGTATAGCCTGTCTTTGCACAGGTGTACTCTGATCAGTAATTTATGTCTGATTGTATTATTCTGATCTGAACAGCAATTAACAGGGCTCTTTGTTATGTTGAGAAATATTGCTGCACATGGCGTAAGCTTTTTATCATTATTACAGCATTCTGCTCGTTCAGCCACAGTGTGTGCCTGAGGGTAGGTCTACACACACCAGGCTGTTTATATGTGTTCGTATCGGGGCTTTCCCAGGCTCAGGGTTCTGCAGGTGATTAGGGCCCCGTCGGCTGCAATGTGTATGTTCTTGTCAGCCCTTGGGGGCAGGGTGTGTGTCGGGGTGTGCCTGTGCGTGAGTGTCTGGGAAGATGTGATTTCCTTATGACAAAGCACCGTAATAGCAGGCTTGGCTTTAGTCATAAAGCAATTGGGATAATCCACTGGTTTACCAACAAAGCTCTCAGAACACCCACACTGGAAAGGGCCTGAGTCAGGCTTCAGAGGGGGGCAGATAAAGAGAGTGGAAAGAAACAACAAAAAAGAAATAAATGTGTTTTTTTTCCACCTCGACAAAACAGGTTGAGGGTTACATAGTTATCAGATGGCCTTTTTGTTGTGATAATCCTTGACCTGAACACGTGATATTCTCGCAACAAGAGTTAAACTCTGTCAGCCGTTTACTGTCTCAATATGTGCTTGATAGGCTTGCTGCAACTTGCTCCACTCATCCACTCCTTCTCCAAAACACTTTTGACTCACACACACACACACACACACACACACACACACACACACACACACACACACACACATACACACAAAAACACACAGCCTGGTGAGCAGATGAAACCTGACAGATAAGCACCTTTACTTGCAGGTGCTGGAGCGAGGTCTGTGCATCTTAAAGAACCACATTGGACAGATACTCATCTCACTCTCTCCTCCTGCTCTTAACACTGTTCTCTATCTGTGTCTCCTGACTCTTTCTCTCAGACAGGCCTGTATCAGCGGGGTCATGCTATGCATGGTAATACCGAATGACATACATCTGGATTCAGTGCCCTGTTACTCACATTTCACATAGTACCTGTAGCAAGTTTAGAGGGAAAGCTCTACGTTTATTATGTATAAATAGTATATGATATTTATGATGTTTCAGGGTTGTCCGTCTGTCCAGTTGTTATGAACGTGATATCTCAGGACAGTGTCTAGTACTTTGCTTATAACTCCCTGCCAACAGTGATTTGTTACGCTGCTCATATTACTTTTCTGTTACACCCCATAAAACTGGTAATTACATATCTCCCCCAGATTCAGATGTATGCTTCTTTGTGAATGTCAGGGTAATCGCCAGAAAATGTAGCTAAGGCTAGATCACTTGCAAATGATTTTTTTTTCTACCTGGAGGTCTTCAGTTGCCTGTGACAGGTATTTTCCCAAGGCCCTGCCTAAACGACGGAGAGTCACTTGTGAAGCAACATTTCATCCACCACATATCCAGCCACAAGCTTCATTACTTCTTTGTAGCTGCAGCTGTCCATAATGAAAATCCAGTTTTGGTTGTTTACCCACTGTAGCACTACAGCCGACGGCCACGGCCGAGGAGGGTTCACCTTTGGTGGGGTGTATTTCCTGGAGCTTCACGTTGTTGTGGTGTTGGCCGTAGTTGGTGTTTCAAACTGGAGGTTTGGTGACGTGATTTTTGCAGTGGAAAGAGTTTAGTACTACAACCTGCAGCAACAGCGTTCTTGTCATTTTCCTCCCAACAAAACAAAGTAATGGGAATATATCCAGCTGATAAAGTCCAAATCCTTCTTCCTAATTAGCTTGCTGCTTTGTGACATGCCCACGCAGCGCGACGATTACAAAAATGAGTTCGCTGATGTGTTCAAGTCAGTAGTCTGGTGATGACAAAAGTAACTTTATAAGTTGTTTGGTTTTGGGGTAACTGTCATATTATTACTATATTTCCTATGTTAATCATGGCAAATTTTTACATAACTGTCCTTTAGAATAAAATGATGAAGTGATGATATTTTATATCCAAAAAGTAAAAGGTCATCTTCACTGTTTTCTGCAGAAATACTTCTGGCCATTTTCAATGCCATAACTCAGGAACAGAAGGGGAGACATTTGGTCAGATACTGAAATGGTGTCATTAACTTTGGGTCTCCACCTTGAAACTATGCTGATTGTAAAGATCTTCTATGCTGCGGGGTTGAAGATAGAGTTCACAATTAGCACCAACCAAATGCTGGCAAAATATGCAAATGCCAAAAAAACAATGGTAGACTATATGGTGGCTGGTAGATTTTGGAATCTACCAGCCACAGTGACAGGTGGACGAAAAACTTAAATTCCAGCCCTGGTTGAAGATGTGTGTGAAGGATCCATGTTTGAGAATTTGTAGCTTCTTTGCAGCAGCATCCATATTTGAAGCTTTGTCTGCTGTCGTGGCAAAAACATTTTGTTCTGTCCTGTTCCTCTGGTGGTCCCGCACAGGCTCATTGGTTTTGCTGATACTGAGCTTCAGGTAATTGTTGTTGCACTGTGTGATGAATCTCTCCATTAGTCCTCTGTACTCCTCTGTAAAAATCTCAAGGTGAAGACAGCATGTTCTTCACTGGAAATTATTCACTGAAATCATGCACCTTTCACCAAAAATGAACTTAATACCTTTTATTAAATTCCTTCAAAGACTTCATTACATATATTATAAGAGTCTGGGCAGGCATGGATGTCTGGATGACTGGTTGGCAGCCAACCACACGGTGAAAATTGTAGTTCTCTGACATGTTTTCCAGCAGTGGGTGGTATCTGCGATATCATAGATGTGTGCAGGCTGTCAGGAATGATCCAGTGTTTGCCTTGGAAAAATGAATGTTTAGGCAAATTTGTTCAATAACTACAAACTTAATGAACTACAAATATAGTTAGATTAACTCTGTTTGAAGCTCTTCTTCACTATGCATGACATCCTGCGGGAATAAGGCAGCAGACATATTGTACGTGTAGCAAAAGTAATGAAAATTTATTTTCAACTGAAAGTAATTTTTCTCCTCTAAAGTTGGTGTATGTACAGAAGCCCTGGGAGGCAAATGAGGAAAAAAATCCATTGGTCAAGTTTCTTAGTCTAATCTAAATTGTTTTCTCTTGTGTTTATGACTTAAGGACAGGTGAAAAAAAGTTTGCCAGGATAGTCTTTCGACGTTACTTAATTTATTTTCATCTGTGAATTTTTTTCACCTAGTTTCCCAAATGAAAAAATGCAAAATAAGTTATCCTGGAAAAACTATTTTTCAGCGTCATATACACAAGAGAAAACAATTTAGAACAGACTTGGAGAATGGATCACTTTCTTGCTTGCTTCTCAGGGCTTCTGTATATGGGCACTGCTAAGTGACTGAATCATAGGCTGCTTTCAGACCTAGAGTTGTCTTGCTTTGGTCTGAATCAGGGACTAATTTTGCCACAAAGTTCTATAATTGTCTAGAGTTGGTTCGTGTTCTCACGGCTGCATTTACAAGCGGACCAGATAAAATGCCTTGTGTGAGAAAGCTGCTCTTGATTGGTCAGAATTTCCATGCGGTAAAAATCCAGGAAGTAAACAAAACATTGAAGAAGAGTACACTTGCAAGATAAATGTGACACTTTCTAATGTCACAATGGAGGGACAACTACGCAGGTTGATTTTAGCGCTGCTCATCGTGGACTATATTGCTGTCATTGTTCATTTTAGTCAAACCATACAGTTTGAAAACGAGGCATGGCTCCAACTAGAAAACAATGTTTTGATGCACTGGAGTATTCATTCAGGCTCCTACACAGACACACGTGACGCGAGTTGACAAACCCCCTCCTCACCATGCTGGCTGTGTTTACAACGTAGGACTGTTGGGGCGGGTGTAAATTGAAACAAACCAATCACGTCTTGTCCTTTGACAACTGACAAGTGGCTCAACCTCACACACCTCATCCCTCTCCTCGCATTACTGCGCCGCTAACAGCTGTTAGTGGCCAGCGGCACTACTGCTGCATAACAAAGTCCCACTCTTTGAGTATAATGCAGGATCATGTATTATGCAGCATCACGGGAGATGGAATCCTCGTCGCCAAGAAAGTGCAAAAGGGAATCAAAAAGGCAGCGTGACCGGCGAATTAAAAAAACAAGGGTCAGCATCGGGGTTGCCTTTCCCAGGTGGAGAGAGCTGCTGAAGGAGAAAGGTAATACAATCACAGGCCAGCGCTAACAGCGCTGGCCTGTGATTGTATTACAGGCCAGCGCTAACAGCGGCTAACAGCGGCTAACAGCGGCTAACAGCGGCTAACAGCTAACAGCGGCGCAGTGATGCGAGGAGAGGGATGAGGCTGTTAGCGACTGGCCGCTAACAGCGGCTAACAGCCAACAGTGGCGCTGGCCTGTGATTGCATTACCATTCTCCCTCAGCAGCTCTCTCTACCTGGGAAAGGCAACCCCGATGTGGGCCTTAATTTTTTTAATTCGCCGGTCACGCTGCCTTTTCTATTCCCTTTTGCGCTTTCTTGGCGACAAGGATTCCGTCTCCCATGATGCTGCATATGCATGATCCTGCATTATGCTCAAAGAGTGGGACTTTGTTTCAAATTTGCCAGGGTAGTAGCGAAGCGCCTCTTGCTCCTCTCCTTCGGCTCCTCAGTCATGCAGTGCTGGCCTGGCTCTCAACGAAAACGCCGAAGGCGGTGCTGTATGTCCCTTGCTGGCGGGTGTATTCTCAAGATGGCGAAACGTAATGGAACCCCACAGACGACTTACCCACACAATGTACAAACAAATCCGAAATTCTCTTTTTACGAGAATAAGTCAGATTATTGGTGGAGGTAATAGTACACCAGTGATGACATATTTATGAATGCAGACATCAATTTTTGCCAATAAACAACTGAAAATGTTACACAATGTCCCTTTAAGGCAGTACAGGAGGAGGTGCACATTAATAATCCTCCAGGACTGTAACATGCTCATGTTTAACCCAAACAATGTGTCACGTGACTGCAAATTAACCTACTTGCTTACGTGTATTTCTCTCCTGGTTGTCTTAATAACATGTTTACATCTTATCCTGGAATGTCATGTCACCAGGATATCCTTATAAAACAGTGAAAGCTTTGGTTGCTTCAGTATTATTTTCTGTTGTGAAACTTACAAATCCAACATGCCAAGCTTGTCAGGGTCACAAGACACCTTGATCACATCATATCTAATTCTTTATTTCTAGCTTTATCATATTTATTCAGCAGGACAGTTTTGTTTTAATGCACTTACACTTTTTGCATGTTCAGTTTAGTACAGTGTCATATATTGCTGTTGACCAGTTTACAGACCTTACCAGATTTTTCTGTTTCTGAATGTTTTTACTGCCTTGATAGTGTTGCGTGAAAGTAACACTTTAAACTTAAATGAATATAAATGAGTGAATATAAAGCTATATTAAATCATCCAGGTGTCATTTAATTGAAAGAAGGCAAGCATGGTGGTGTGTTGAAGTGCTGGTGAAAAATTATAGCATTATTCTTACAGTGCATAATTTGCTAACTGGAAGTAACAGAGCTACTGTGTGTGAACTGAACTGCAAAAGACGATAAAAACTGATGAGCAACACTGTCGACGTTCTATTTTTTTGTTAAAGTAATTTCTGGACTTCATTGCATAATATAATACATTGCCTTTGTGGACTCAGCATAATTATTTCCATATGTCTCCCATTCCATATTCCTCCCTAATAATAATGTCTCGTGATAAAACACAGGTGGCAGTGCAGATGCAGAGGCATAAAAAGAGGTTGTCATGTCATTTTCTGGAGGTTATCTTGGAACACAGCAGCCATTCACTGCAGGGAAATCTTAGCAGCCATTATATAATATACAGATGAATTAAAATCGCTGCAACCTAGTTCTCTTCGTCCTGCCATCTCTCCCTCACTGTCTCTCTCTGTGGTGTCAGAGCAGTTGATTGTAGAGCTTTGCTGAAACTCAGTAAGGGAGAGCTGGGAAAAGTCCCTGTATGTGCTTTTTTCTCTCATTAAGCTGTTTTGTTTACTGCTCGTCCACAATCCAAAATATCTGTATCTGCTCAGAGAGGCATACAAAATACTTGTCCCTTTCTGTCTGCACTCCTATTCCTCATATTCCAACAATCCCTTTCTCTTTCTTGCTTTTACTTGCCTGCCTTTTAAGTCACTTTTCAAAGCAATGTGTGCCATTAACCAGCTGTCAGTGTAAGGGTGCTTGGCACATGGATTAGACTTTGATGGCTTTTCCACGACTGTAGAGGCTGTGCTGCAAAAGTGTACTGCAAAACTTTTTTTTTTCCAGTCCAACTCTTGAGAAATTTCGGCTTCTTCCCTGTCATTTAATTCCGCTTTCAAATGAAGCATTACCCGGACACTCTGTCAGATTTTAATGCATTAGAGAGAGCACATGTACTTGCTAAAGCCCACAAAGAAACCCTCTAAGCACCTTTTCCATGACTGAGGCTTGTAAATGTAATTGCTGGTTTCACCTCCGGCTTTTAAGAAAAGAGGACAGGAAGGAGTACAGATGGATGATTTTTGGTATAATCACCGTCCTTAAATTTCTAAAGAGAGGCTGCTGAGAAAGCCAGAGAGGAGAGAAATGGACCAAATCACCCTCTCCGTGTTAGTATGTAGCACGTGTCGTGTGAGTGTTTGTGTGTTTCTGTATTTTCTGTTCGGGAGTGTTGCAGTTTCAAAGCACATTTTAATCTGCACTTTCAACTTCAGCAATTTACTTTCATCTTCCTGCGTCTAGATGAGTGACCTTGCTGTGTTCCACTTACATGAACTAAGTGATGTGTTTTTTTTTTTTTTTTTTTTTTTTTTTTTAGCATCTGCTTCCTCTGTCCCTTGTTAAGTGGAATAAACATACACGCGCACACACACGCACACACGTCTGTATGACAACAAACGCATGCTTTTTGTCCAGGGAAAAGTCGGTGCTAGTAATGAGACTAAGTGTGGCCAGGCGGATGGACAAGTGAATGAAACAGCTACAGAATCACTGGCTGTGTTTGATTTGCCTCCACTAATTCAAAGAGACCATCTGATAAATTGAGAGGATGGGATGTACATCAGAATAGCAAGAGGCGCCTCTTTGTTGTTCCCCATTCCCAACCAAATCACACCCCAACCCCCGTCAGAACACCCAGAGGGGAGAATGTTTCCCTTGTGCGTGTGTGCGTGTGTGCGTGTGTGTGTGAGGGAGAGAGGGAGAGAGGGAGAGAGAGAGAGAGAGAGAGAGAGAGAGAGAGAGAGAGAGAGAGAGAGAGAGAGCTGGGTTGCTAGGAGGTGCGAGTTTTCAGGAGGTCCTGCTGAAAGCAAATGAAGGAGCACTTGTGTCAACATTCTGATGGCAGCGATGAGCCACAAAGCCTCCCGGCCGATCAGCCATGGGGCTGCAAAACCTCCCTGAGGGAAAAGCAGGAGGTGCACTCTCAGAGCCCTGTTGAACTTCTTCTTTATGTGCAGATCAGTGAGACAAAAACCCTTTTCTTTAGTCTAGATATCTGACTTTAAATGTTTCCATGGTTGTTGACTTGAGGTTCTGCAGGAAGTTATATTGTTTAAAGTGATGATTATATATGGTGGTCGGGCAAAAATTGTTTGTGATGCTTTTTAAGATGATGTTTTTGCCATTTTCTTCATTTGATAGTAAACAGTGAAGAGGCGTACAGGAAATGTGGGAAGGAGAGACAGGGGGATGTCATGCAACAAAGGTCCCTGGCCGGATTCAAACCGGAGATGTTGCTGTTGTGTGGTATGTGTTTTTATGCCGCTGAGCCACCGTGACATCCCGTGTTTGTGATTTGGAAGTCTGCATTCCTGTTATGTTTTGACACTAAATCCTGTTTTGATGGTGTATTTTTCTGCATGTTTCAAGGCCTGTTATGATAACTACTTTTGGTGGATACTACATATTCCCAGAACCAATTGCGATAAACAATATGGTCATTTTAAGACCATTTTATACCACTGAAATAATGGTACTAAAATGGCATAATCCAAGTACAACCTTAGAAAGAGCAATGAACTTTTAATTCTTGAAGGTCCAGTGTCTAAGATGTAGGAGGATTTATTGCCATGTAGCAGTGACGACTGCAGATTGCAACCAGTTGAAACTTTTCCAGGTTAGAATTTCTTCAGCATTTATTGTTCAGGAGATTTGTATGGGGAGCTGAATTAAATGCAGATGGTTCTTCTTCCTTTTCAAAAAAATCAGCGTTTTTCTGACGCTGCTTGTCACGGAGGGGCTTCTAACTATGGTGGCTGACACAAAATGTGAATGGCCCTGTTTAGAGCCATGTTTGGTCTGTCTGGTCTGGGCTACTGTAGAAATATTGCAGTGACATTGGAATTGGAATGTAAATATAAACATTAAAAGCCATAAATAAATATAAATAAAACATAAAAATGTGTGTGTGTGTGTGTGTGTGTGTGGAGGGGAGCCCTGCCCTCAGTCGAACTCTGACAGAGAGCAGACAAGAGGACAGAAGCATTGGGACCAGAAATGACAGCAAAACGTGTTTCAGCATAGGTTTTTTTTTTCTTCTGTTTATCCGACTCTGGCGCTGTGGAAAAACACTTTGGCGCTGTGCCCAAGTCTTGTAATGGTCAGGAAAAAACTGCTGTTTATTCTAGCATCATGTTGGTTAAAATGTTGGCGACATTCTAATGTCAACTACACGCAAATAAACACAAGGAAAATATCATATGATATGGACACAACTTGGATAGCTTTTGCTGACCTTGATAAGTCGATGATGTGGTTATCGGGACAGGCCTGTATTTTTCTGTATTTGTGTGAACTTTACATGACTGTCTGAAGTTCAGGACAACAGTATGTGCATGTTTGAGTGAGTGGTCATTCCTCAAAAAGCGTTCTGCAAATCAGAAACACATGAAAAGGGACTTTCCTTCAACCAACCATCACTACTTTAGTCTTTGTTGTTGACAGCTAATCTTATCACAAGCCTATCTGTGCGTAACATCATGCATTGGATGTTTATGCTGCATGCATCTAAATGAATGCACGCGCTAGTGTGTGCACATTCTTCCACAGCTCATTGGTGGCTCAGATCTTATGCCTTGAGCAGCAGTTAGTCCAGATGTTTGGTGTCTAAAAGGAACATGCTACTTTGGAAACTTTCCCACATGCTATCTGGTGTGGTTGACTCCGCGCTGGCCCCAAACTTCAAAACAACCCAGTTCTAAAAATAGTCTGAAGCTCTTAATCATTCTGCAGACTCTTCATGTCTCTGATAGTCAGCTCACAGAGCTCAGCTAGGACACATGCAGTATTACCCGCCCAAGTCATGCTGTAAGTACCGACACGCATCTCATGGCTCTTAGGCTGAGTTCACAAGGCACTAAGCGTCTGATTGTTAACTATTTGCAGCTCTCTGTCATGCTCTCTTACAGCAGACACACGTGACATTATGTATGAAACACGACCGGGCTAATTCCATGTCCTTAAAAAAACAAACCCTAAGACCTCTCTTTCTGTGCCATAATGTTTTATTTCAACTATACATGCCGTGTTAAAAAAATCAACAAAAAATATCATGAAACAAAGACCATCATTATTATTTACACATTCACAGTACAACTTTACAACATATCTACACGCTCAAATACTCTGGAGATCATATATACAGCTGGCCTGGCATCACCATGTCGCACAGTATTTAAATCAAAATTACATGACAAAATCTGGTTCATCTGCACATACACGGAGCTCAGACTGAAATATAAAGGCTTCAATCTAGATTGCAACAGAAAGACCCAGTTCATATTGCAATGTACAAGGCAGTTGAGCAGTGTATGTTGAGTGTATGTCTGCGATGTCAGTGTGCATGTGTCGAGTAGAAAAGAGAGCCCAAACACTGGTTAGATGACAGGCAGAAAGTCTTTACATACAATCATCACTTGTAAACAAAATGTGGCTTTGGGCTAAACAGGCAACTGACACTTGGATAGGATTGCAGATGTCACCCAAATAATGTACCCAAGAGAAATGATCCCTCAGACATCACCGCTGGCCAATAGAAACAACTCCTGCCACTGCAATCCTGGGGAATTATGGACTGTGTGTGACCACTGCCCATGCCAACAGACGGCTTTCATGTGAACACTGTGTTAATACATTGGCTGTGGGCAGGATGTGCTGCGTTGAGCCGACTGCTCCACAGTGCAAGGTCTAACCACCCTACATCCCACTGTCAAGAAAATACATTCACTGCATGGCACCTCTATGTGGTGGATTAACACCATTCTTTTCAACACCGGCAGTAAAGCAGAAAAATTGATTCAAACTCCAAATAAATGTTTTTTTTCCTACTGTCCTTTTTGTATGACTAGAATGTCTGTCAGTGTCTGTCAGTCAATTTCTTTCACCTCAGTTTGGATTAGGTAGTGATTTTCCAACACATCCTGCTGATTTTCAAATTGCTTGTATAAAAAAAATGTTTATATAGTATATGACAATAACATACAGAGGACCAATTGACATAGCCAATATATTTCATTTTGTGAATAAGGCACACAATGCACAGATTCAGGTTCACTTGCCTAAAAATATTTATACTCCTTATTTATAGTATTTAAGTATATACAGGATCTTGTCATTCCCAGCATGACTCATTTGGACACATTTGTAAATTGTTGTGTTGATTGTACACTGGCCACTCGCAGGGGAAGCTGCACAGGGAACACGGGCTGCAGAACCAACACGGCAGATGACAGAGGTGTTACATCCATGTATTGTTCTAGGGTCAGTTTTAATATACCTTTTAATAGGATTAATGTAGAAGGAAAAGTCTAGTGTTTGCTTTATTAGGGGACACACAAGTTTAACGGAACAGAAGTGCCCTGAAATGTTGAATTCATATACATGGGCTAAACCATTGGTGTTGCTTTAGTTTCATATGGTAAATTCTTTAAATAACACAGTAAAACATCATAAAGGCAAATCATTTTTGTTCAAAATTCATTTATAGAATGAGATGAGAAATGTATGTTTTTTCTTAATACCATTGCTACATAAAGAAAGAAGTCTCTTGAACCACCAGTATAATTCCTACAAAGGGGCAGTGGAGGTTAGGGGAGATTCAGTCCTGGAGAGAAGCATTTTTCCCCATTTAACAGTGCGTTTGGTTGCTTTAACTTGTACTTCTTGGCCTCTGTCTGCACCATAACACAAACACACACACACACAAGCAGATGTGCACACCCATATGAAGGGCTATCCCAGTCTGGTTGAGAAATAAATGCATCAAAGACAAACGCCTATGTCTAAAACCAATAGCAGCAAATGTAAGTAAAATTTCCCAGTGAGTTACAGAGTTCATGTCCCAGTATACACCCAGCATGACCAACCACACCTCAGCCTAACCTAGTAATCAAAAACACTACAGAGTGACAAAAAATATGGTTTTGACATGGTTCAGATGGGTTCAAACAAGCGATAATATTGAAATGAGAGACGGTGACTTAGGTCTTAGACAGGTCTTAAGGTGCATCCTCTGACATGTAGCACCACTCTTGATAAACAAGTGTGAAGGCTTAACGTGTACTGCCTTTACACAAATCTGCTTTCCTATCAACCAACACACACGCACACATTTGCACTCTTTTTCTCTGTTTGCTTGCTGCTTGATTCAGACGTCAGCAGTCATATGTATCTTAAGCAACACGCACACTTATGATTTTGAGTTTTCTCTCCTCTGCCCCCAGCCATCTCATTAACAAAGGCATGGCCTACCTCTCCTCTTTGTTCAGTTCACATTAGTGGGAAAACAGTGCTCAAGGGCAGTGACAAATGAGACCCATTCTTCAAGTATTCCACTGTTTTTAATCTGGCACCACAAGCACAGACGCCGTAGCAGCCCCGGCTGGTGTCCTAAACCTCGTACCTAATAAGGGAATGGGCGACACCCAAGCCCAGATACAATGGGGAGCAGCAGATTCACCACTGTCCACTGTTCATATCCTGTGGCTACCGTGACAAGGGAGGGAGATGGAGACGTAGGGAGCAAAAAAGCCCCAAGGAGTATCTTTGGCCACATGTGTGATTTTCCCTTTTTTAGTGTGAGTGAATGTGCATATTGTTTAAAGGGGGAACACACCTCAAGTTGATACACAAACACACACTAGGCCCGACCCCATCCATAGCCCCCCTAAGCCCTCAGGGCTCAAAGCTCTACAGTCAAGGCCAAGAGCTCACTCCAAAGTGTCCATGCTCTTTTAATAACTGTACTTATTAACCACTCGCATCTGTGGAGTCTGTGGTGAAAACCCATTGGGTTTTGGGGGCACATCTGGCTTTAGCGATGGGGTCCGTTTAAGCCCTGTGCGAGGGAGTGAGCCATATCCACTGTAGCTGCTCTGTCGGGATACAGAGGATGGGTGGGCTGAGTGCATTCCTGCCCCCATCACTCCGCCTTGGGAGTCAAGTCTGGAGGGGGGTGTTGGGGGCATGTAACCCCCTCTGTTCATACTGTGCTGGCGAGACACAGACACCCCCATGGTTACCCCATTTGGTGAGGTGGATAAGGAGTGCCTGTGAGAGGCACTCCGGTGGAGTTGATATGCCCCTCTTTGCCTCTCCAGGGTGCCCCCCATGCTCCCCGTTGGTGTTGTGGGAGTAGTGGGCATGGGCACATCAACCCTCTTGGTGGGGCTGTGCCTTGGCAGGGAGGTGGAGGGAGAGTACAGAGAAGCCTCACGGCTGGGCACCTTGGGGGGTAATTCAGTCAGTTCCTCCATGGGCTCCAGTGTGAGCTGCTGCCTTGGGCGAGGCCCTGATCCTTCTTGAAGAATGGCCTTAGGGTTCGCCACTGAGTCATTTAGGTGTTTTAAAAGGTCATTTAGGGTATTTCTGGCATCCACAGACCTTTTCTGGTCTTTCCTACTTCCCTTAGAATCTGGGTTCTTCAGTTTCCTGTCAGACGAATGTGGTAGTGTATCATCTCCATTGTCAAGGTTAGGGTGGTCATGTGTGGCATTGGGCAGGACAACTGCACTGGGGATGTGGGAGTGTCCCAAGGCAAGGTGAGGGTGGTTGGGGTTAGGAGGAGCAGGGGAAGATGGAAGGAACTGAGGACTCTTGGCTGATGAGTTGGACTCCTTGCGAGGCCCGCTGGCCTTCCCGTGAGCCCTCTCCCACTGGTTTTTGATGGGCTGCAGGCTTTTCTGCTGAAGCACAGGGGTGGACTCAGGTGTAGGCAGGGCAGCCAGCTCTGGGGGCTGACAGCCATCCCGCAGGATCATGGTCTTGGTGTCTCCGTTAGGTGAATTCAGGTCTTTGCTGTTGCTCAGTAGATTGGTGTACAGCTTGGGTGTATCAATGTTGGTCTGGTACTCCTGAGAATATAACAATACAAATCAAAGGAGGAACATTAGACACATCTTGTTCATTCACTCCTCACCACAAAGGACACTGATGTTGCATTGGACCTGTTTCAGTGACTGTACCTTTACAGGGCTGTCAAAGAGGCCGTTGAGCTTGACAAAGCTTCCAGTGGAGTCGGAGCAGGACGGTGCCGACTCTGCATCCTTGTGGACATGCCTCGGCTTACGGAGGAATGAGTCTCGATAGCAGAAAACAATCAGACCAGCCAGGAGAGCACCCATGAGAAAAGCAGCAAACACGCAGGTGATGAGGATGTTCATGTGGACCATCTGGTTGGTCTCACCTGCTTGGATATCCCATACACCTATAAAACAGTGGAGTACTGGTTAACCCCTGATGAAAAGAGTTTAAGTGCTCAGTGAAGCGTCCCTCCCATTCAACAGCAGAAATGCACATGTTTGTGTAAGAACACAACCATGCATGAGTTTCTGATTTTACACCCCCCCAATACGAGGTAACCAGTCAACCAAATACCATAAATATTGACACATTTCTATTCATCAAACCCAGATGAAGAAGAAATATGGTAAAAGTTGGCAGAAGCTGTTAGGTACCCACATCCATTTCACCATCTATAAGAAGCAGTGCTATGTTAGTTGAGAAGGGAAGACTCAAAGTGTTGCCTTGATCCACGTTCCACTAGAGGCTTGTTGTCATGCGTTTAACCGATACCAAAGGGTTAGGAGTGCACTCTTTTCTGAAATGGAGAGCCAAATCAAGAGACCAACCAACAGGAAGGTGTTCAGAGAAAAGAGAAGCAGTGCTCGTCTCCAAGGTGTTCTCTACTGGAAGTTTGTTAGTAACCACAGACATTGAAAGAGTTAGTCATCCACCGTGCGGCCACAACAGTATTGTGGCAGAGCAGGGCCAGTCAATGATCTACCAGCCAGGGTAAACTGTTAACTAGAGCTAGGGTTAAAAATCTATACTGGCAGAGACAGATGCTAAATTCAAACAAATGTTTTAACAAAACTATACAAGAACGGAGAGTGCAAGGCTTAACGATTAGAAAACTGGGAATAAATAATATAAAAGAAAGAAAGAACATACGGAAATTTCAATTTAAAGGAAAGAAAACAATAGTAACATGAAAATATAATGTGTATAGCAACATAAATTATGTATGAAAGAGTCTATTTGATAAAGAAATTAGTATCTGCCATGTTGTCTAATGAAAACCCTACATAGCTGCCAATGTGTGCATGTGTGTGTTTGCATATGTGTAGATTCACATTAGTGTAGCTTAGTGAGAGTTGTTGGCAGCTATCAGATCGGGCTCATTGCAGCATGTTGGCTGCCTCCCTGTGGGCCTTACCCTCTTGGCCCCCTGGGATAGAGTCTAAAGAATGGGAGGTGGCTGGGTCATCCTGCAGCACAAAGCCTGAGCCGTAGAGCTCTGGACCAGGCCCAGAGCTGGGGCTCTGAGTGGGTATGAGTACTGGGGGGTGTTTGGGCCCACTGGGGTGGACAGTGACTGGCGCTGATGAATACTCCATGTCTGTGGTGACAAACAAATTGTTAACAAACTGTGCAGACGTGGGTGAAGCATACTGTTATCATCCCGGTTAGTAGGGATGGGCAATGGGTCACTTTTAGGGTTAGTGTTTGACAAAATAGTGGACAAACCTGATCACAGTTCACATTCACAGACCAATGAAAGTACAGTTTTGTATTTTGTTTAGACAATTTGGAAGGGGACAAAGGAGAGGTTCAAAGAGGAGTTGGTACACAACAGTAAGGATGCTACGGGATGGTGGGTGGACATGCAAGAGGGATTGGAACAGGAAGTGATGAGTGAAAGGGAGAAAGTGAATCTGTGCTGAGATAGAGCACCGATGTCGCCCATGAGTCTGTTGTTTGTGACAATGAAAATGAAGCAGGTGACATTAGCATTCAGGAGGTGTTTGGTAAGAAAAAGATGAATGGTGGCAGTGGCGGAAAAGACAGGGTTGTAGATGCTGAACTCAAGGAAAGAAACCATTTGAGTAAAAGATCAAACTAACCAGAGGTAGGGTCGCCAAATGATTTGTAATCTGGCGCTGATGTAGTGCCCAAAAACGCTAAAAGAATTAAAAGGACAAGAAATCAGTATAAAGGAATTCAGAGGTAAAAACTAAAATTCCTAAGAGACACTAAGAGTGCAGTTTATTTGATTAAATAGTAAAGATATAAAGCACCCGCTAGCAGTGTCCGTTTCTCACTGGAGTCACTCGAGGCCCTCTGGTTCTGATCAATACTGAGGTTCAGCCATGGTCATGTTTAGTTGGTACAAATGAAGGGACAGGCATTTTACAGTAAAATCAGCAAAGGCACATTTTCTGGCCATAGGATATCTTCAGACCTCTACCATTTGCACCAGCTGAACATGACCCTTAATTGTACATGTCCATGTTTCTGCCTCACAGGTGGCATAAGTTACAGGTGGCCATGTACTGTATGCAGATGTGTGTGTTAATACTACACATAGACTTATGTAGGGGCAAGTTACTGGAGTGGTTACTGGTGTGAGTGTGCAGGCTCATGATGTGTGTGGAGATGAGTTTGACATGTGTGCATGTGTGTGTCAGTGTACGTGTATCTGTGTGCGTATTTGCATATGTCTCAGGATAGACGGCATGACAATGGAGATGAGATCCGTACCGTGACAGTCCCCCAGGTGGGCGGTGTTACCAAATTCAACATCCTGCTCATATCCAGTCCTGAAAAGAAAGCAAAGAATAGATGGAAAGATAGGGAGCTTAATCAAAGAGAAGCAAAAAGTCTTGATGTCTTATTTTCTCATCTATAATATTTGCACTTTATATCACAGCTGAAAGCTTGAACTCACAAAACGCCAGGCTGTATCCTCTCACAGGCCCCGTGAGGCTTCCAGCCACAGTAGGGGTCCCTTGATGCAATGCAGGACCTGGAGCCATGCAAACACACACACACACCATCAGAACTCCAGGTTTAATCATTCAGGGAAGTGCACTATAATCATTTGTCACTGACTGAACATTAACCAAAAGGCATAAGACTGAGTTCTTATCACTCCCTTTATGGTTTTTACTGAAATGCAAAACAACAAAGTCACACACCTATGACCGACCGTTCAAAGCACATTTTAACCCCCTACATGCGCATTTGCACGTCACTCACTTGTGGCAGGAAGAATGCCTTTCACAGCGACTCAGGGGAATACGGATGACGCAGCTTGAAAAGGCGACATACAGGCTGTGGGCGTCTTTGTCCACGTGCAGCGAGAGGACACGCTTGTCGTCCTCACGGTTAGACAGACACCTGGGAGGGGAAGAGAGAAACCTGATCAGCGGTTTATCAGATGCGTGTGTCTACTGTTTCAGTCTCAGTAGATTTAATCACTTGTAAGGTGGAGAAGTCACATAAAGCTTTCCCTCACAGTTTAACAGGGTTTTAACCCCTAACACACGGCAGGGTGTGCGTTCGCATCCACAAATAAGCACAAAAAAACAATCAGACACATACTGTGCAATGCAGACAGACATCTGTGTCAGGATGCTTCACTTTAAGAGTTGCTGACTCCTCAGCCAGAAGGGGGAAGAGAAAAAGAGAAGAGAGGCAGACAGACAGACAGAGGGTGAAAAGTGCATGTATTCCTACTTGGCCCTGTTGAAGACATCAATCTCCTCTAGAAGCAGGCTGTCATTCAGAGACACGGTGGAAGTCTTGGCCAAAACCTTGAGGACAACCCCCGACTCGGCCCCGATGAACACCACTGTGTAGTTCTTGTGAGGTCCTGCTTCATTGTCCACAGCCAGTGCTGTCAGTCTGTACCTACAGACACAGCAGAAGAGCATGTGTTACTCACAGTGGGGGTTATCCCATTCAGAATGGGAGAGGCCATTTTGAATACACACATCGCTTCAGCTCTTGGATTACACAGTAAGCCACAGTAAATTAGGAGACGTGTTGATAGTGATATCTCCATGTGCGGCACATTATTAACGGGCTATTGAACCTCAATGCTTTTACAGTTCTGACCTGAAGGTGTCTGTAGCACTGAGTATTGAATGTTTGCATCAAATGCTTTGTCAGATTTGTTTATTCCTAAGTCATATTTTAATATATACATAGCTTTGTTAATTTTACATCATTGTATTTAGGCAAAGTTTTTGGAGAGCTGCATTGAGCGTTAAAGGTCCAGTGTGTATGATTTCGGGGGATATATTGGCACAGATGGAAAATAATACAATAAGCATGTTTTTTTTAGTGTACAGTCACCTGAAAATAAAAATAGTTGTGTTTTGTTATGTGAGAGTGAGCTATTCAGTGTTTTCATCCATATAAATCACCGGGTCTATTTGTTCTGGAGAGCAAGAGACCTCTGCAGATAATCTGGTTCCTGGTAGAAACCTCCTGAATGTCTGGATCTTTAGTTATCAGAGAAAAAAGTGAGCATGCATTAGCTGATGCTGGGCTAGCGGCCCGAGTGAGATGTGCCGAATAGCATCGGAGAAATGCTGATTTTTAACTTGAAACTGCTTTATTCAGTGTTTTCACTGGTTTTAATAACCTGGTCTATTTATTTTGGAGAAGAAGAGACCTCTACAGATAATTGGACTCCTGATAAAAAAAAAACTCCTGTACAATAAACACTGAAGGAATCATATCTGGATAACATTTTAGCTGGCTGCAATCCTCACTGCTAGATGCTACTAAATCCCACTAAATCTTACACACTAGACCTTTAAGACAGCATTTGGTTAAACATTCAAATAAACTTGTTTTCAAAACTAATGTATTTAAAAAACTGAGGTAATGTTCCCTAATGTGCTTCTGTGTTTACCTGACGCGAGTCTTGGTGAACCAAGGCTCATCCCCAATAGAAGGCACAGCTGTGTCCATCAGGGGGTGGGACTTGATGAACTGCAGGGTTTCGTCCGGGAACTCGATGGAGCTCTTTAAGGACGCAGCTGGACCATGACCTGCACAGCACCCGGGTCTAGGATGAAGGGTGCACACGAACAGAGGGCAAAAGGTCAAAGATCAGCCTATGAGATCACACACCAGGGAGTAATAATAGCGTGTATTGAAATGGATGAA
The DNA here is from genome assembly GCF_041903045.1 of Epinephelus lanceolatus. NCBI lineage: Eukaryota > Metazoa > Chordata > Actinopteri > Perciformes > Serranidae > Epinephelus > Epinephelus lanceolatus. The sequence continues at coordinate 14,768,488 of NC_135735.1, forward strand.
AAGTGCAACGAGAGGGTGGGGGGGCGGAGGAGCAGGTGCTTATTAGGATCACAAAAAGGCCTCAGCTGGAAACATAAAATATACATATGCATGGTTATCCTCCATTAATGATTTACTGGGGTAATGAGGTGCTTCGTGGACTTTGTGTTTTGGACACAGGGCAGGGCTACAAATATACATGGCGACTGTAAACAGGTTAAATATGCAACGCGTCTAATTATGCCAGATTAAAAATTTAATCATCAGCAGATGGTGAATGTGTGCTGGGTCAAGGCTACTAACTTCATCCCTTACTAGTGAAAAAGATTTGATTTCATTGGGTTTAACCTGGACAAAGAAGGGTTAAGAAAAGGGGAAAACTGACAGGCGGTAAAGAGCCGCTGAGTCAAGTGCCGCTTGCTCAAGAAAAGCCAGGTTTAAAATCAAACATTGCTTTTTTTCTTTTGCTTTATTTGCTCTGTATGCTTTGGAGAGTTTTAGAGTTTTTCTTGGGAAAACAAAAGTTAAATCTTTACCGAGGTTTGGGCAGCTTCTCCTCCGGAAATGGAGTCCACACAGAGTCAGGAGTCTTCTGCTCTTTGAACCGACCCCAGAAAACTTTCTCTATGTCCGCCATGGAGAAGGCACACACTGCTGACCCTGGGATGCTGGGGTGAAATGAATACATTAGTACAACATCTATGTATGATTCCTACTTTCTTATATCTGCCCTCGCCATTGGTTAATTTAACAACTACCAGCAGCTTACCTGTTCATCTGTGTGGTGAACACACCCACCACAGAGGGAACTCCGTTGATGTTGATGATGTCAGTGATGGACTGGAGCACATCGAAGTAGAAGAAGGACTCCCCTGGCACTGAGCAATTCAGCCTCGCCTTCACAAAAGATGTCCAGTGCTTCTCCAGCACCCGCTGCGAACCCCCAATGTCATTCTTACAGATACGGGCAACACGAGAATACACAACCTGCGAGGAGTGGGGGTTTAAGAGAGGACAGAGGCGGGTGGAAGAGGAAGGCGGATGAGTGAACGTCACTAAAAACACTTCAACATGCTGAATAATGCATCTCTCCATCCTGTAGCAACTCGAGACAGACGACTTAACAAACACTTTCATCTTTATCTTTGTGTGCGGAGATTGTTCACCCTGACTGGAGCAAACACTTGAAAAAAAGAGCACATCCCAACAGCCTTGACCGGCATGATGCTGCGCCGTGCGTTTGATTGCACTTATTACCAAAGCTGAGAGTATAAATGAAGTGTGTGAAGCAGTTGGCTTTGACAGTTTTAATTATTCACCAGTGCAAAGCTCCATCAGAGGCCAGGTGTCACCAAAGCATTAGTAGGGTTGAAATATTTATTGGCTGGTGGCTGATGGAGGACACTGGCTTCCTGTGGCTCGGCCAGACCTGCTCAGGGTGAGGCACGGTCAAATCTGAAGTTGGCCTCTAACACAGAGCTTCCTAATGCCCTCTGCATGTGTCGAAGGTAGAGGCAGACGCAGAGCGTGCATTCAGCGGGAGACAAATCCTCTTGCTGTGTAATGGTCTTACATTAGTAGAACATTCCCAGCAAACACTGGCTGTTAAAATTTCTCGTGTATTCTAATGCGATGTACTGTCATCGCCTGAATGGGCTCCATTACCACTGGGGCCATTTTGAGGCAGACACACATGCACTGAGGGAGGTGTAAGCCTTTTTTTGGATAAAGGCCTGCATACTGTATCTGTGCGGAATATGTAATGCATTATAAACAGCAGGTGCACTGTCTTACCTTGCCCAGATTGCTGTGCTCCACCGCAATCTCTCGGTAGAAAAAGTACACATAATTCCCATACTCTGCTGCGTGCAGGAAATGAGGTTCTGAGGGAGAGACAGAAGCAGAGAGTTGAAGTGTATTTCTGCACCGTCACCACCACTGTGCATGTTGAATATTTCAGGGATTTGTACAAGGCTGTATATGACTGGGGGTGACCTAGATTGCCTGGGAGAGAACAGGCCATATCCCCATGGAGCTTGCCAAGGCAGGAGAGCTCTCTATCACTTTAAAAACAGCTCTGACAGCCACGTACATACATACACCATGCAAAGGCACCGTGGGCATTTTGCTAGCTGGCAGGTAGACGCATGTATCCCCAGGAAAAGCGAGGGGAGAGGGAAATAAAGATTGAGAGTGACTAAGAGGCAATCGCTTACCTTTCAGCCATTTGGAGTCATATTTGATGGTCCTCAGGGCTGATCCATCACCCATACTGCGATAGATGACAGAATCACTGGCCTGGAAGTCAGCTACAGTTGCCGAATACAGCTTCCCCTCTAAAAAAAAAAAAAAATAAATAAAAAAATAATAATAATGATAAAACAAGGCGTAGAGTTGCCAGATATTGCACTTCAATGCTTTGTTGTTTCTCTTCTTTTAAACGGCTTGATTGGCTGAGCTGTTATCGCTGCAGGCACCGTTTTACCGTGGCAAAGACACAGAGGTGATAATGAGAGCGTAAGTAGGAACCCATTAGTTCTTTTGCGGCAAGACTAACTATGTGTGTGGGCGGGTGTGTGTTTGACCCATACCAGCGAAAAGGGCAACGTTGGTTTGCTTGGAGTCAAATGGGCATCGTGCCAGTCCATTGATCTCCTCCCCATCAAACTCGAGGTTATCCAGCTGCAGGCAACACAACAATCACCCACACATTAAGAGAGTTTTGTCAAGGGACACAGCGAGAAGGAACACACATGCACACACATAAATCAGTCAACCTGGTCTAGTCAAATGTATTTAACAAGAAATTAAAATGAAGGGTGTGTTACCCAAATTACTTGAAGCATATTTACACAATCCTAATCAACATTTTGTGTGTGTGTGCCTTTGCACACATCTGAGCATGCAAAGCTCCAGCACTGGATACTGACCCTGTAGTATCTGCACATGGGGTTGAAGCCATTGGTACCGCAGATGAACACAAGGTCATCGTTTCTGGGAACAAGCACTTTGATGAAATTGTGGCACTCGTCCTGAAAACAGACACCCAACATGGGACAGCGTTTTTAGGGGCAGCCAGCTTCTCTGCTCACATGTTTAATCCTCTGTCCACGCGGTGGAATAGAAAAAAAAAGGTGAATGGCTTTTTATACGCACCCTGTGTTTTCCCTTGACGGCACACATGTCTCTGTCAGATTGGCCCGATCGCCATGTTAGCTTCTGTAAAAACCCCAACATGGAGCATTAGACACACGCACGGCACACTAAATACGCACACACTCACACTCGTGCACACGCTCACACTCACACAGTCCTCCCTTTTCCACTCTCTCATTTTACAACCTGTCCAGTTTGTGATGAATGGCTCTGTATTTTCTATGGAGCCCTTTTTAGTGTTTGTGGATAGAGAGAGCAGCTTGTGGCGAGAATCTTACCCGGTAAGGAATGATCTCATTCCTGTAGGATTCTCTCAGACTGACCAGGTACACCTGATCTCTGTGGGCAGACAACAACAAAACACACACAGCTCAATGATACAGCACAACCAGGAATACAACTCAGCCTTTTCAGTTTCACCATTTTAAAAATAAAAATCTGTGTTTTTTAATATGAATAACAGGGTGAAATTCTCCATTTAAAAATTGCCATTTTCAACACATCTACATGGTTTATCCATTTCTTGTTTTTCTCATTCTTAGAGGAACTCTGGTGCATAATCAGCAGCTCATTTGCATTGTTTCCCAATTTTTCTATTTATTCGCCATTAGGAGAATATTTCTCTAAATGGTTCCTGTCATTAGACGATCTCATTTACTGTGAACGATGGTTTCAGCCTCCCCTTGCGGTGGGAATCACACAAACTTTTAGTTCACAGTAATAAAGAATCTGAGGCAAGCCAATTTCTTCTTTTCAAAACCTGCGTCATTTTCTGTCAAAATGAGACCAAAATTTAAATGTCTACATTGTGTTAACAGTGCATGGTGAACTTGTTTTTTTATGCAACTGCCTGTTATAGAAAACCCAAAAATGCTCCCTGCTGTAACATCGACAATTACTTATTGTTTTGCTCATACGTTAGTCATAAAAAATGTGACAAAACCAATGGGGATCAAATTTTATAAACCCGCTGGGGACATTTTGCTTCAGTTTTAGTAAAAGCATGCAAATACCCTAAACTGGCTGAAAGGAGGATCCACCTGACGCCAGTGATACATGTGGAGATGATTATAGGGGCTCCAGAGGTGGGAGTTTTATACTGTAGATGTCAACTTGATTTCCTGCTACAATATTAGTGCTGGCGGTCAGATTAATCCCAGTGCCCATAAATACCAAAAAGACATGTAAAGATGCCAAGAAATCCCTGACAGAGCGTCAGGCTGGCATGATAGACGCCTTTCCTCGATCAATACTGGCCATATACATCAAATGCAGGCCTAGAAGCCACAGATCCAATAACACTAAGAGCTTTTTTCCCCCTTATGCCACTGTTTACCTGCCAAGGAGTGACAGTATATTGGTGTGGGGGATGTGTGAAAGAGAAAGAGATGGAAATAGTGAGTGTGTGTTGGGTTTACCTGCCAGCAATGAACAGAGTGTCCTGTATCTTGGTCATCAGCTGAAAGTCAAGGCGATGCTGTGACTCGTTGCCAGAGGGCCTGCCTCTGAACACAGGGTACCTCCGTGAATCTGTGAAGACAACACACACATGCTGTTAATAGGAAATGGGAGCAGACACTCTTGTGCGGATAAACCACACTCGGCTCTTGCTACATTTAACTCCACTGTACTGATTAAAGAAATATGCTCTGTGTGTGTGTGTGCTTTATACAAATCGTCATGCAATTAAGGTAATGGTACAGTAAAAATACCTACAGTGTATTCTGTATAATTATATCTGCGTGTCATTGTGTTTGTGCGTTAGATAATGGCTGCCGATGTCAGCACATCTCTCTGTTCTTCCAGCACACCACAGAGATGAAAATAAAATCCACTTAATGCCTCAACTGACCATCCAGCAGATTGATTTTATTACTATGAGCATGGCATGCTTGTGTCTGAACTGCTGACACGACTGGAATAAGGAGGCCGCCGGTATTTGTCTTTATTCCGCATGCGACTGGCCTGAGTAAAAAGTGTATATTAAATATAGCTGTTGACTTTTTCAGTGACGTTGCAGCAATTGTAATCTCTACCCCCCCCTCGTCCCTGCTGAGCTCATATTGGGTGCGTGTACTCACAGTGTGCGTCAACGACATCGAGGGGTACGGTGTCCTCAGGGAAGCTGACTGCGAGGAGAGTGCGTGAGGCTGTCAGCAGCAGCAGCAGCAGCAGCAGCAGCTCACTGAGCAGAAGCGCAGCTCTCTGGCCCATGGCTGCTCACAGACGACACTTCCTGTTTCACTCTAGTGGAGATGTTACCTGGAAACGCACACAAAATACATGCTTTTGTTCTTGACATGTCAAACATTTCATGTTATATTTAACCATCTGCTGCGACCAGTAGTCTTATGAGCCAAAGCCAAACCCTTGGTAAACTCAGAAAAATGAAAAAAGATGATATCAGCAGTGAAGTTTTCTTGTGTTGGTGAAACACAAACATAAGGTGCACATAATGCCCTCTCAGGCTTATTGATGACTGAGCTCTCAGTGGCAGTGCTTGGCGTTTCCCCTCTACCTCTCCCTACATCTGCTGTCTAAGGGAAGGTCAGCCAAGTGACCGGTGGGGTGTCTCGGTGTGTGTTGGATGCAGCGGAAGTCCACTCTGTTAGAAGCGTGGCGGGCCTGCTGTCTCTGTACATCTGTGCTACGATTGGTTTGTCTTGGGTCGGGCTCAACACTAATCAGCACATTGCAACTTCATCACCATCACTAGTGTAGCCTCTGCTCTGACCTTAGCTGACTCCTATTAGCGCTCTGTTGGCTGTTATTGCTCCAGCCTTTCCTTTGGGCGGGGGTGCTTTATTGCAGAGCAGTGATTCACTCATCTTTGTCTTAGGAGGATAAAGTCATGTACAGTTGTTTTGACATAGTATTAATACTTGTTACAAATAGTTTGTACTGCATCTGATTGCAGACATGATATACCAGCAAGTACATTGGTAATAATTCATTGTAGGAGTGGCAGGAGTTTAGTGTGTATGTTAGTGCGTGGAGGAGTGCTTTAGAGACAGACTGTGTCTGTGCATATTAATGATCGGTGTACATTCAAATATTTATAAGGCAAACAAATTATTCATGCAGGCAAAGCCTGAACGGATATAAACAATTTACCGGGAGACGTCACACAGGCAGAGGGATGGATTAGTTGGGAGCACACTGGGATACGCACACACACAGACACACACACGGCTGCACATACATAATCACTCTTTCAAATGGTGTAATGCAAAGACTGATGCATGTGCACGCACGCAAACACACACCCAGACACACACTGTATTGACTCATTTTTCAATTAGCCCCAAAGCACACCTGCTCCAGTGCTGTCTGTGGGCCCTGCCTGCCAAGCCATTAGTGCTTTGATTGATCCACACAGGAAGCATGGCAGATCAACAGCCAGCAGAGGCAATCTATGGGCTTTGCCATATCACTGTAGCCATGTGAGAACTTTGTAACTCACCACATGGTCACCTTCATCCTGTAGTAAATGGAAATTGTGGAAAAACCTTTTAAATCGTTCCAAACGCTTAGTTTAAAACACTTTATGACACAAACGGTTGTCAAGTAGAAAATGAGACAGGATAAGGTGTTTACCTGACAGCAATAATTTACATCAGTCACCTTTTGTCAGTATATGTGAATTACATAGTTCACAAATTGGCAGCACTGCCTTAAAACCTACATGTTGATATACAGCGCACAGTTTTCCAGGCTCTAATAATCCAATTTGAGTCGGAACAGTTCCCATATGACGATGTGTTACTAAAAAGAATGGAAGCCGTGGAGATGGAAGCGGAGTAATGCCAGCGTGTTTTAGTCATCAACAATGTGTAATCATGGCTATTCAGCACTCTGTGGGATACTGAGGCCTTTGAAAGAGCAATGTCATTATGACTAAGTAATGCAAGGCCTGGACAAGAAATCGCTTCATCTCAATTAGTCCACTTAATGGTGAAATTACGGGTTGAATGTTTTGACAAAATAGAAAGATTAAATGAGGGCATATATCTCATCCTATAACAGCAGACATCAATGATGCCGGAGTAGGAACTCTAATCTAGATACAAATGAATCTCTGGATGCAAACACTCCACAGATCTATGCACACGGGCTCCCAGATCTATACAGAAGAACAACTGTCAGCAACTTAATCTAAACGAGAAATGATGACACTGCTCTGCAAAGAGAGACAGTGGTGTTCCTTAAAAGCGTAGCTGCTATTTTTTTACTACCTGGTTCAGACGCCCTCACACCAACAAATGTGCTGTATTAAAACCCAAGCAATAAATTGCTGAGTTTCCAGGAGAAGCCAGGGACAGGAATAGATACCAAACACACAACAATAGGGAAAAAAAGAGGCGCTATGAAAGGTAAATAAACCAAGCTCCACATTTCAATTCTATAGTGCTATCATACAGGCTGCAGGCTGTGCTTCCAGCCCAGACTTGGCGGTGTTCACAGGTAAATCATTTCCTTGGTTGTCAAAATTTAGAGTCCTGCTCTATAGCTCCTCTTCGTAAAGCGCACACACCACTTTTTTTTCCTGCCATTCTCCCCCCACTAAACAATTCAGGAGAAAAATGCTCCGACGAGAGGCCCAGCTTCGATCTCCCATGATTCCTTGCATGGTAATAGCCACACTGCGGAGGCGAAGGCTTTCCTCAGAAACTTTAATGTAAAACAGAAACAGAAGACATCCAGAGGTCAGCGATCTAAAATTACTTCTCAATCTCTAGTGAGCCCAGCATGTTTTCTATTGACTATTCCTTTGCGCTCTCTGGTTCCTGCCCTCCAGTGTGTGTGTGATTGTGTGTGGGGGGGTGTGTATGTGTGCACATACACATATAGGCCTCAACAAGCCTCGAGATGCTGGGCTTGTCACGCAACTCGGTGCCATTCAGCCTTGCCTCACTCTACCTCTGTTATTACAGGCTTTTCAATGTCCTACAACCACGCAGTTTCCCCACTGATGTTGTTGGCTCAGGCCCATGGTGTTAAACACGGGAGGGGAGCGGGGGGAGGGGTCTGGCGGATTGCTATTTCTACTGATGGTGGGTGTTGGGGTCTGTAGCCCAATTCTGGTAGTTACAGCTGAAGATTTAGTGTTCCGAGCTCAAAATGACAGATTAACACATATTCTCCTCTTAGCTGTGCTTTCGCTGGCATATGTCAGCCATAACCTCTCCCCCCACTGCAACACTGAATGGATGTACTTTTGCAGGGGAGTCCTATTGGGAGGAATTGGGGCCAATAAAAGGAAGACAAACAACAGCAGTGCGTGAGGTTTCGTAAATTGTGTGCGAGTGTGATGGGTGGATGTAATCCCAGCAGAACAATGGCTGCTGCTGCTCGAGGCTGCTCGGCCTGTCATTCTGCACCGTACTGATCTGAAAACCTAACAGCACAGGAAATCAGATAGCCCAGGAGTTCAGTTTCAGGCACTCTTCACACTTCTGTCTAAAATGTGTGTGTAAGCATGCGCGACTGTCCAAAATGGGATATGTCTTATGACACGGTTGTCTCTGAGAAAGTAATCAAGATGCAGCCACACAGGAAAGTGAGTCAGACAGATGATTAGAGCAGCCACCACACAGGGCCCAGAAATGATTACCACTCCTTTTCCCACTCCTGTAATAACCCCCACCCCTAATCGCGTGCTATTTACCTAAGGATCACTTGTGAGGGGCTTGGTTGGACTTGTTGCTCCAGAGATTTGGCAGAAGGAGAAGGCTGTGCCACCCTAAACCGTGCTTCCCTCCCTTTCTTCTCTACCTTGCAGAGAGGAGGAGTGAAACAGGAGAAAGGCTGTTCTCAGCAGTAGTTCTGCTATAGTAGAGCACAAAAGGGGCTGAGCTGCAGGTGTGACCAGGAAACAAAGGGGGCTTTGGGCTAGTCAACACAATAGAGCCCCACCCCCGGTCAGTGGACCTACGTTTAGGAGAGCTGTTCTGGGGCTCCTAAAAGGGGGTTGTGAGGGAACAACTACATAAACACATGGACTCCAAATGCTGCACACGGGGTCAAACTTTTATCACTCCACCAATTTAGCAATGAGCAATGTGGTTTCTGAGCAGCACTTTAGGCATATGGTGTAAAGGGTTAACACTGATCACTGTATGGTTCAGTGACAGTGGTTCCGGGGTTGCAGCCGGCTGTAGTGGAGGTTAACGGTGATCGTTCTGGTCGCTGAGTTCTGACCCCGTGATCAGTGAGGCGAAGTGAGACACACCAGCCAGCTGTGCTGTCAACCAACCCACAGCTGGTTCGGATGTTTTAACCTGGCCGGAGTGTTGTGCTCCTGCCTATGTGAAGTTTGTAGTTTGAGTAAGTAAGCTGGGGTTCTCCTGGATGTGTGACGGGGCTCAGACACTCGAGTTTCTGGGAAATGTCCACTTGTGCTGTGTGTTTTATTTTATAAAGGGACTGCAGTGATTTAGATTTGCACAGATGCATTTTGACCACAGACAAACTAAAATTAGACATCATTGTACACTTTTTTTAATTTATTTTGGCACACCAGGTTAGTCTATAGTACCGACTTCAGAATAAGCCCACTGGCTGCTTAATTGGTTCATCTCCTTTTGCTCACTTACTTAAATTGGCCAAATTTCTTTAATTAATGAGACACAGCAGAACAATTCCTTAAACTGCCCCCACTTACATGGCTTTTTATCAAGCAGATGAACCATTCTAATTCACCCTATCACCCCCTATAATTCTTCTGTTTCTCTTCCTTTGCTCGCTGGTAATTTTTCAAGTTTTGCGTGGGGATCTTCCGCTCCTCTTTTGCGCACACAATCCATGCAGCAGCCCGGGCTCTAATGCAAGCATTGTGCGGACTGGGGCGTAGAAGGCATTCAAGTTTTTTATCCGTGGTAAATCTTTTTCAGAACCCCTTTAGCCCACATGTAGGACTCATACAAAAGACAACAAAGACGCGGGGGACAGCGGTGGAGTGACAACTGTGATGGGGCTGCGTTTTAACTGCCTCCACGGCACTTAATGCATGCACAGGGCTGGGCTCTCGTGCTGCTCTGCTCCAAAAAGGTTACGAGCGCTTCTCCGGTTTATTATCCAATATAAGAATACCATAATGAAATTGGGAATGCATTAAAAAGATTAAAAGCATCAGTGGAGTGAGCAGTCAACAGCCCTTCAAGTCCAAACTGCCCATCCTACTGGTCTTTTGTTGTTTAATACTGTGTTTGCCTGCACGCTCCGCACAATCATGTGCAGGTTACCTTTAATCCAAGTTGATTTTTGTGTCAGAACCACTTTAATTTATGCCTTGGACAGTTAAACACAACTCGGAACGATACACAGCAGAAGAACAGAGCTATTATGACTGAAATTGTGGCAAAGTACGCACACATGAATTTTCTGTTTTGGACCTTCCATGGCTCAGTTTTTACTCTCAGTAAATCAGCACATCTCTGTTCAATTAAATACTTTTAAATCTTGATTCCCTTGTATGGATTTTCCTCACAAAGTAGATCTCCGGACAGTATAGAAGCCAGCAGTGATGCGTCCTTCATTAAATTAAAGGTCCATCTCACTAATAAAACACATAATGTATCATAGAAATAAAAAAAATGCACTGCTTATAATTAAATAACATCGAGGACACCTACCTTGTGTGTCCGAATTCACTCATGAATAGGGCAATCCGACTCAATGTCATATTCCTTTGGTAATCCATTTAAGAGAAAACACCCAGCATGTAATATTCCTGTTATTTTAAAGCTCCATCCGGACCCCACTTTTTTCTTTTTATCCAGTTGCGCGCAGATTTTTCAGCTCCGCTCGCCACATACGAGCATTTTGACTGGCTGCTCTGTCTCCGTCCCCGGGCCCCTGCGCTCTGATGACTGATCTTCAAAGCTCTGCCACGACCACACAGCCCCCTCCCTCATACACCGACACACCAGCCCCCTTTCCACTACTATTAACTTTGGAAACCAGAGAGAAAAGGCATAAACATTAACGACGCGCTATCCTCACTCCGCCGCGCTCCGACTTCATGTACAATCATTGATTTAATGCTGAGTTAAGATAATAGAGGGCGTGTGGACTTGACGGAGAGCGTCACATCGCACATATATCCACCAGAATAAAACAAATAACTGCATTTACGCACAACTCTTCTCCGTGCTTGTTTATCCCTACAGCCACACAACTGAAGTTAGATACATGGCTTAATAATGCTACTATAGAACTTAAAACGAAAGGTTTCTGACAGCTTCAATAGGAGAGCATACTGTCTCACAAATGAAGAGGTGACTTTAAATGTGGTTTGCCCTCTGTTACACCGCTTTATGGGCGCTGGAAAGACGCTTCCGAGCAGGGCACATAAATGCGTCCTGAAAGGAATGAATGAAGCGTAAATTGGACTGAAGCATAAGCAAAAATAGCCCGGACCTGAACTATTTCTGTCCTGCAACCATCAGTTTTGCAGAGCAGCATAGCGACGTGGTCAGAGGATATTTTGTATCCCAGCAAAGACTTCTCCTCTCTAGTTTTCCGATCGACTTTCACTGCGTAATGCGGCGCAACAAAGTGATATATGTCCACGTAGCGGCAAAAGAAACTCACCTCATCTGAATTGCTTATTTTTGTATCCTTTAGTGTTGCTTGTAATCCAGAAAAAAATGATTGTGCGCGTCGTAGTGAATCAACTTCTCCTGGCTGGGAGAAAAACAAACTAATGCACGGCAAATGGTGTAATTCGACCCGTGTTAAGTCAATCCATCCAGAGAGAGAGCCACAGCCTACCAATAAGCAGCGCTCTTGCTCCAGTCCCTCCCCCCACCATCCATCTCTCCTCAGTTGGTTTGGGCTCCTCTGCCGTGCTCTGGCTTCCTTCCTTTCTTTCCTAGAGCCCGTAGAGAAAGAAAAAGCGACCCCCTCCCTCCCGGTTCTCCTCCTGTGTGACCCCGTATTGCCCCCCCCCCTCTTTTCTGTTAAACCCCATCCCCCAACTCCAAGTCAGCAAGAGTGCCTAGTAAAAATCATTTAAGCTGAGTTGTGGCTGCTTAGTAAAACACAGCTTTAGAAATGTTTAGATTTAAGAGGGATGGTTGAAGCTCAGACTTCCTTTGGCTTCTGCAAAACATCATGCAAGTCATTTTCTATGAAAAATGGAGAAATATAAATGTGACGGTGTAGATAAAAAGTTTCACATTTATGTCAAATAACTCCACAGAGTCATAAATTATATATTCTATCACACTATTTAGCTACAAAATTATTCTTAATATAGATATACCTACCACAATAGGCCTAAAACGAGTCATATTTAGTGGTTTCAAACATTATTGTGCACTATAAACACAATAAATTCCCAAAATTAAACATTATCCTTATCCTCTTTTGTCTTTGGGCTCCATCCAGCTAATACATAAACATTAGTAGTCTACATATGTATGCAAACATCCGCATGAGGGCTTGTTCCCGTATGCATGCAAAGCTCAAGTCGTCATTGAACGTGTCAGGTCATTCCAACCAGGTCTGCTAGGCTGCACAATGGAGGCCCATTTGCACCCCATTAGAAAAGCAGGTTAGCAGATGTGTGAGAATCTCTCCCAAGCGAACATCCTCACCCACACACACACACACACACACACTCCTGACAGCCCCCATTATGAGCTCAGTAAGTAGGATCTGCATCTCAATACTTGCACAGGAAACACTAGTTTGCACTGCTGATCTGCCTGATCTCAGTTTGGCACTTCTTGCATGTCTTTGTCCCCGCTTGTCCCTCACTTGTCCCACCCTCTTCCTCTTTTTTTTTTTATTGTGAAGTTACTACTTCTTGATATCCAGTCTCTTCATTGGATAGAACCTTTCTTTTTCCTCAGGCCCCCTATAGTTTTCTATTTTTCTTCAATCTCACCAGGGTTATCTCAACTGATAGAGTTTAGTCTGTCATTTATGTGACTTTCAGCCCCTTTCTTCTGGCCTCTCATGCTTCAATCTCACCGCTCAGTGTTTCTGTCAGTCCTCGGTTACTTCTGTGTGATGTCCCCTGAATCCCGTGGGGACTGAATCAGCACGGGCATCTATTATGGTGGGATAGGGGAAAGACGGATGGATCAATGTGTCAAAAGGTTTGCGCCAACACAGTTACTGAGTGTCAGGACGGCTGAACACATATATGGATCTCTGGTGATTGGTGGGTGTATTGATTGGTCTTTTTTCCAGTGAACTGACAATTTTATCATGGGTGTAATGGCAATGTGACACTGTTTCAGTAGGTTTTTAATAGGTTTTGGTGCACTTTTGTGGGCTTTGACAATTCTCTATCTACTTGCAGTGTCATTATTTTTGCCACTAATGTGAATTGTTACCAACCCAAGCATGCTGAATGGATAATTCATGATTTTGCTGTTGTTCCACACTCAGAATGATCAAAAATAGCAAATTTTCTGATGTCATGGCGATTATTGGAGGAGAATAACAAAAAGAAGATGACAGTTTTCCCCTTATTTTTCATTCTTCAATTACAATTTCACTACAAAACATTTTTTCTTGAACAAATGACATTAAAGTCATGGGAGGATAGATGAGTAAATGGAGACATATTTACAAACATAGCAGGAGTAGAAGTGGAGCAGATGGGTGAATGACAAAGGTCTTTGAGACTGAGAGCGTGTTTGGATTGATAGTGGGGACGGACAGATGAATGTATTGATGTTGGGAGATGGAGAGATAGATGGTGATGGTGATGGTGATGGTGGGAGAGTAGAGTGTTATGCATGGAGGGTGAGGGGAAAGACAGAGGACAGAAGGCCTGTGCTGCTCCCAAAGCCTGATAAGCTCCCTTGGGGACCTTGCAGTGTGTAGGTCAACTCCAGGGGGTGTGCGAGGGTGAGCCTTGGGGTGCAGAGGAGAATGTGAGGGCTTGGCCTTAGGTTGGGCCTACCAGAGAGTTCAATATCCTCCACTCCCTTATTTACTGCCTGAAATGCCACTACAGATGGCCATGTGTCAAGGATGGGGGCGGCAGGCTTAAGACTGGGGCTAGAGGCCAAAGATGGCGTGAACCCCAGGGTCGGATGTTTTACGACAACATCGCCATTTACCATTAGCTAATTAAATTACTTGAGAATATAAAAACCCAACAGGGCAAGATAAAGATATACTATGCGTGATTTTTCTAAAACTGTGTCATACAGAAGTGAACTCTCTCAATCATCATCCAGTATAACAAAAGGTACAAAGTTAAAAGTTGTTGAATTTAAATATATCAAGAACAGCTCAATTGACTTAGTGCTACAGTAATTATGAACAAGCAGCAGAAAGACAAATACTCTGGTTTTAAGATGCATTTCGGTGATCTGAATACAAGTGGACAGCCAAGATACATCCCCACTCACATCTGTGTCTGTCAAGCATCATCAGCTGACCGCTTGTGTTTCAATTTCTTTCCTGCCTACGTCACTTGAGCTAGAAGGTCAAAGGGCCCCGCACACAGTTATTATTACATCCCCACTCTCACCAGTCACGTAAGCAGTTGTGTCATTACCAATGGAGACATCACTTTCAACAGAATCCGACATGTCTCAACAGACAGTCATGCAACACTTTATCTGATTCATTGTAAAATGGGCAGGTTATAGATTGTTGGTGCACCGTCACCAAAATAACCACCTCATCCTGCATCGATGGCGTATTTTCCTGCCACCTCCTCGTCAGGGACACATCAGGATGTGTGGTCAATTGTGTCTGAGACCACTTCAGCAAGTGGTTTGAGTGACCAGATGACAATAGCCACACTTTTGGTATAGTACCCTTAGAACCAGTACGTAACCTGTACGGACATGTACCTAAATCCTAGATCTGTTAAGTGTTTCCACTGCATGCAGTACTCTTAGTGTAGGCAGGGCTGTTACCGGATAGTAATAGGCGCATCACTGCTCTGTTCAATGCAGAGGAATGTCTGCACCTCGTTGATTGTCCACAAAAAGGGGTGGCAGGCAGACATTTTCAGAGCATGACAGAAAAGGCTGGAGTGTTAAAGTATTTGTCACAATTGATGAGATATTTAAAAATAGTGTGTTTGTGCAGTGAGTCCTTGTAGAGCAAGAGTGATGATTCTCTCTTGACCAATTAATGGATGGTAGTGTTTCTACCCTTTGACAATGGAAACACAAAAAGAACCGTTCTGATGTGTAATAAACTGAACTGAAGCGGACTGCTTGATGTAAACAAGGCTAATGCGTCTTGGTAGTTTTTTACACTTGTATTTTGTGCTGTCCACATGTGATCTGATCGTCCAACAAGCATTTTAAAACCAAGTGTAAACAGGGTAATCTCTGCTGTGAGCGGTCCAGTTTTCAGAACTGATGAGATGACACTAACAGCAGCAGTGATGTGCTAACTAGGGGAAAAGGTTGTGTGCTCTGCGGCTTGGCATTGAGTGTTCTATCAGATGGCTGCCTCTCAGGGTGAAGGCAGTCTGGATTGAGGCTCTATGGTGACCTCTGATTGATTAAGAGGCCATTTCTGGCACTTGGCTGGCCTGGGGCACCATTTGTCACCTGACTGTGCAGTCCTGTTGAGAAGCTTCGTGTCCTCCAATCTACACTCAGACCTTTTTTTTTTTTTTTCTAAATCCTCAGCTCAGCCAGGCCCACCAGGGCCACCCATGTCAAAAATCTGTTCACTCATTCTGGTGCTCAGCCTTTTGGATTAGAGTAAACACCAAATGGCACGTTGAAACATGAAATATACGGCACATGAAACGCTTTATCTGTGATACCTCAGTGCATTTGTCTCAGGCTGCTGTGTTTTTTAAAGGTGATATAAAGGTGAATTAAAATAAAAAAATGTTCAGGATATAGCGTTAATCTCGACTTGTGTGAAAATTGTAATTACACAAAAAGTATTTAGTCTTCTGCAGTGATAGGAAGTGACTCCACAGGTTCAGCTTGACTTTAATAGTTCATAACCACATCCAAATGTCAAAGTTATGTTATTACCGCTCTTTAGGTGAGCTGCATGTCACAGATTGTAGGTTTGACGACTATGCCGCCCACTTTACTTCATCAGCTGCTTTTATAGAAAATTCATTCAAACCAAAGGTCAGAGAAAGGTGACCAGTTTTATAGCTGACAGTTAAATGCGCCGCCTGGAGTTGGGACTGAAACATATATCTGTAATTTGCAGTGAAATGACCTGTGCTCTGTTTGCACATATTGCTCCTTCAGCTTTCTCTTTTTTATGAGATTATTTTGTAGATGAGGTAAGGAGGGAAGCAAATCTATTTTGTCGTAACTTGTTTTCTGCTCTAAATTTAAGGAAATTACAGTATCTAGTTTGCTTTGATGCAATCCTGACGACTGCCACATTTACTCAAGGAAATGCGCGGAAAGGTATGAAATAAATTGTGATATAATGTAATTGTGTTTATTAGAGTTTTCTCGGGGAAAATGAGAATGCTAATCATATTCATAGCCAGTGCTGTGGGTAATTTGCAGCCTGCGATAAGCTGCCATATCAACGTGAACTGCTGATGATTGAGTGACACACGTGACATTTTCGACTCATAATTTATTGATCCCATTTCAGTTCCCATCTAAATGTTTTAATCTGCCCGGCTATTGAGACGCTCACGTAGGAGAGCTATATGAAATGTTGCTGGATTAGATCTGATGGTGACACGGTTGGCCTCGGACTTATGTGTGAAATGAACGATGACGTGGCTTTAATGCATTGCCACCTTGACATCATTAGGACAATGCTACCACCAATTAAGGATAGTACTCCTGGCCCAAGCCTAGCACTGACATTCACTTGGTGTGGGAGGGAGGCCTTTGTCAGGGGGCAAAAGTTTTATTACTTCTGATAATGATAATAAATGCTTCCTCCCACACACTATGCCCTTCATTACTGCATTGATCCCATAACATCTCTGCTAAAATCCATCACTGTAGCTCAGTTAATGAATGCTCCAAACATAGCAGTCAACCGCGCGGATGATCCAAGACCTTGTCACGTTCTCAGTAATGAAGTTAATGAGCTAACGGAGGAGTCGACATTTTCGGAAAGGAAGGATATGACTTTATATAGGGTGGAAGAGGATAGAAGCAGGATTTAGCAGGCTGAGACTGAAGTGTGAACAGGAAAGGAAGAGCCACAGAGGTTGCTCTGTTCACATGCTCTGAAGTATTCTTGTGTGTGCGATCTGGCTGGTTCACATACATACGTAGACAGACATGCACATAGGCACACACATGCAGACAGGTGCTGTGTGTGGTACTGACTGTATGGTGAACAGCTGTGTGTAGGAGCTTGTGCTGGGCGTGCTGGGAGGTAGCTGTTGCATTCTCTTGACCTTACCACCGGACGCAGCATTTGACACAGACAGACACAGGGGGCAGCTGCAAGGTGCCATTCAAGGGCCGGAAAGCCAACTGCACCCGCCCACAGAGAATTTACTGTCTCCAGAATGATATTGGCCCAATCCCATTTCTTATTGTTACCCCTACCCCTAATTTTCAAGTGCCCCTTTGCCCCTCTAAGCAGGGTTACAAGGGGTAGTGGTCAAAATTTTCCTCTGTGAAATGGGACAGCCGTCCACCACACTGATACATCACTGGGAGATGTCGATACTGGCATTTATGTAAACAGAGGTGACAAGTGTTGCTGGATGTTGGGTTTTGCTGTCTTCTGCTGTGGGCTTTTCCCTTGCGTGGGCATCAGGCAGCCTTGTGGTTGTCAGGACCCTAGGGATTTCTTCACAACTTAAGTTTCATGCCATCAATCAGTCAAATAAAAAGAACACTGCTTCATTATCAGGCCACTAGCTGTGCTCTGTAGGCTAACATTACCAACCAGTACTCCTACCCTGCCAGTCTGAATTGTTATTGGAGAACAAGTGCAGCAACTTTGCTATTGGATTTTAGGAAAATTTCAGGCGTCATGTGCTGTCAAAGGGGAAGAATGTAACATGGAAATAAGTCAAAATGCGGGGCTGTCTTGTACAAATCTGCAGTAACAATGCAACGTTCACTAGCTAGTTAGCTACCAAGACATTGGCATACTAGCAATTTCCTTTGTGATGCTTGTTACAAAGAAACGGACCATGATACACTTAACAACATTAAACTAATATATTAAGATGGTTTTCGTAATTTTATAATCTCCATTAACAAAGAAAACACATACGTGAGTTTCTTTTGTTGCTTGTGCAGCCATGGTGTCGATGATTTCTCATAAAACTCAGTCTGAAGTTTGCCTCTGACAAACCTCACTTTGGAAGCTGAACACTTTCCCTACCCCTGTATCCCCCCCAAAAATTCCCCAAAATTGAGACACTCTACCCCTAAAACTGAACGTTCAAAACAGAGGGCTAGGGGCTATGTGGGAGTAGCAAAGGGTGTACTGGGATTGGGCCATTTTACGTTTGACCTAACAGCAAGATGACCCTGCCTCTTCTGCACATCCCAAAACCGAAGGGATATCCTGCAGCCACTTGTCTGTGACTGCTCTGCCATACCTCTGACTCCAACCAGACCCCCAACCTGCCAGAGGCAACACTTAAATCACAACTGATGGCCCAAATATTTACCTACCCCCTTACCCAACCTGCGCACCAGTCATAAGCCCCAACGTCAAACCCCTGTCCCACCTCCCATCCTGGCTGTCAGTCGCCAGCTAAGTCCTCCTTGGAGCTCGGAGGCTATCAGGGATTTAAGGGAAAAGCCCTTTATCCAGGGACTTTCTCTACAGGCTGGGGCGAGCAAATGCCTCACGTCAGCAAAACACCATAAATGCTGCAAATGGCATCTTTTCTGCCTCTCAGACGTGGCAGACAAACTTTTCTGAGAGAGCAAACAAATGGTGTATATATTACGAGTGAAATGAATCATTGGAAGGACTGTCGAGCTAGTGCTTGATCTTTATTTATTTTGATTCTACATCTGTGTTTGTAAGCATACATTTTCCTATCCAAGCACGTATTTGTACTTGAGTAGGCGTACATAAAGGTTGCCCTGGTGGGATGTGATGCCACATGCTGATTAACCCTTAGCTGGATTGTGTAGGCTAATCTGGGGAATTAAGCTCCGAGCTCTAAGAAATGCCAATGGCTTTTTCACCCAGACCAGGTGTCCACACAAGCTGGGGGTCAGAGGAAATGACAAGAATCATGCTCCATGTCCAGTTGGTTGTGACACACCTTACTACCAAATGGCCCAATTGTGATGAGTGAGAGATAGAGATCAAGCGTCACCTGTCCCTTTAATAAAGGTGGCATTAGGAGAGACAGCAGGGAGGAGAGCAGCTGGAGAAGGTAATCCCGTCTCTCCAGGTCAGCCATCAGACAAGCTGTAGCAGGCCCCACTAACTCTTGCCTAATTAACATACACCAACAGGGAAATCTCTCCTTCTCAGACCTATGTTGCCGCGCACACCCAGTTCTCCAGCCAGCCGTTGCAGGGTTAATACTTTCCAGCCTCCACACTTGGGGTTTTTGACCAGCTCCAACATGCTTCGGCTCCTGCTTCCCGGCTTCTGTGTCACAACTCCTCAGGGGATCAAGGGATAGATGAGTAAATGGGATCAGATAGGATGCAGAATGGCGCAAGACTCACTTTTCCTGTGAAATGTCCCTGGATTTACGATGGTATTGTACATCAGTCCTGTTTCGTCAGCGCTAGACAGAACTCTCTTACGCATGTACATTTTTTGTACAAATCCTCGCAAGTAAATACTCACAAGCGACAAAGTATGACTTTTTTATAGTTTTTGGTGAACTGACTTTGAAAATGTCATGCAAATGGAAAAAGTGTGTTTTTCTACAACTCTAGTCTTCTTTTTAATTGTTCCGGCCATTATTTCGGTCATGATAATGTTAGACTCAGCAATCTGAGAACACGCACAACAAAAGGACAAGACACACCAAACTGACATCAAAGAACTAGCGGGGATGAAGACCAACTGTTGGTCTCAGCAAAAAGTTGCAACTAAACACACCGCAAAGGCTACAGCCAACGGCCACTAGTACGTACATTCAGCGCCTGTGTGAGAGGAAATAACTCTCCATAGCAGCAGTTGGGGTAGCCTGTAGTCATCTTAATAAACGGAAATTGGAAGACCGACAGGGCAGATTCAAGACATTAACAACACAATCAGATGTTGAAAGGATGCAAACAATAACACCACCACCAATGAATTGTTTTAGCTAAAGAGCTCAACGGCTAAAAGCATAATCTCTTCTCATATAAACAGTTTGTTTTGATCTCATGCCCTTTTGAGTTTAGTTGTTTGCGTTCCTCACTTTGTTTTTTCTTGTCTTGCACTGAGCTGAACTGTCAATCATAGTAATTTCTCTTACAGATGGGCTCCGCTTTCCTCGACGTCAGTTCACCAAGCTGAATTGGCCAAAAAACAGCCAGCAAAGGCCGACGGTGCGGGACACATCGCTAAAACTATGGCGACAGACACTAGACCGTACAGGTTGTAAAAAAAGCCAACAGTTCAGTTAAACCAGAGACTCAGTCTGTAAGCTGTGATGGATGTTTACAACAGACAGTTTGGGTAATGCTTTTACCATTTGTCTTCATTTTATCTTCCAAATAACAAAGTTTAAACTGGGGTTTTAGTCGACTGTCTGAGTGCTCCTGTTTCTTTTTGCAGCAGACTATTTTTTACCATTTCTGCTGCACTCCCCAATCTCAGCATTTAACTTTGAGTACACTGTTATTGTTATTGGTAGGAATGATGGCCAAAACTACAAAAGCAAGTCTCAGATTGTAATAAAAAAGAATTATCCTTCAAGCTCTGTCTGTGAGTCTGTACTATAAAAACAAAAATTATGAAATCTATCACTGGTGCAGAGCTTTTAGACGCCTCCATACTGACACTCACCACTGCGGCTACGGCACGAAGAATTGGTAATGTGTGCGAGACTTTCACTCTGACTGTCAGTGACCAGGTGGAATGTGAAACACACACTGCCATGAACACTTGGAGACAGTCATGTGTGGTGGCAGGACGGAGATGTGCAACCCTGGCGTCTGACCCCTCACACACTCCTTCACAACACCACTCATCCATTGCTCATCCCCCCTCCTACGCATGTCCTTCTTCAAGTGTGTCTCCAGCTGAATGGTGGAAGGGGGGTGTTAGGGGTTGGTGGGGGGCGAGGGTATCAGGTGTCATTTAAAAAAGCAGTTGTCAGGACTGGCTGAAAATGGAGCATGACTTTATTCAGTCTAAATTGTAGCCTGGTGAAAACAGTGTGGCCTCTCTGTGCCCTCCCGCAGTGGAGTGGCCATTTCTGTTCGGCTCTAAGAGTCGGTTTAATGGAACTCTATTAAGTGCTCTGTTATTATGGGATTGATTTCTCCTTCCTGTTGCGCCAAATGAATATTTCGATAGATTTCTTTGCTCCTGCTGGATGCCAGCTGTCATTGAATAAAAATAACATCTTATGTCTCCCATAGGTAGATTATATTTAAATTAAGTAAACCTAACTCATTTCTCTGGTAGGTCATCTGGCTTTGGCAGCACCACACAGCTTTACACACAAGCCACACAGACTTAAGCTATTTTTTTCTCTCTATTAGCCTCACACACAGAAGTGCATGTTCGCGCGCACACACATATATACAGCTGGTGGGGATTAGGGGAGAGGAAGCAGAGTGAACACACAGGGTTTCAGAGTCAAAACAACGGAGCTGGACTTGACCTTTAACCTACGTGGCCATTCATCTGTTGATAACATCAGTCAGTTCTATAATAAGACAGGTCCAGAGTGTGTACAGGCCATTAAGTGCACTACGGAAAGACAGACGGACCCTTTACAGAGAATAAAAACCCCGTCTTTGACAATACACACTCGCTTTGGAAGGGTTTAACTTAAGATAGTGATGACTGCAAAGTATAAGGCTATATGATAATTAATGGCTTCCATTAGAGGGAAAACTCTTCCTCTGCACTTTTCCTGGTGGATGGAGTGCTGAAGTAGCTTAGCTCTGTGTTTCTGTCCTACCTGGGGCTATAGACAAGTGGTATCCTGCATGTTAAATAAAGTCTTTTCCCCCTCCGAGCCCCTCCTCCGTGGCCTCCATTCCTCAAGTTAAATCAAGTCTTCCCATCTCTGCCTCCTCCCCTCTCTCCATCCAGGCATTGTTAATGGGATCATTTCTTATATTTTAATATCCCAGTAATCTACATCATATCACATTTCCTCCCAGTTTGTTGAGTCAGGTGATAGAAAGGGAGCAGTGGATATTTCCTCTGATGAAGACTGAATAATGAATATTGTCTCTGTATGTTATGGGTGTGTGTCTTTATCTCTGCAGAGGCACTTAAGTGTGCATGTGTGTGTGTGTCAGTGTTCTGTTGTTGTGGGATGTTAATTTTATCTCCCATCGGGCTCGTGGCCGTGTCGTGGACTAAGTAGAGTCATTTACCAAAGGTTACAGCTGCAGCCATGGATACCAGCAGATGATAAGTCATACCAATGAGCCTTATCCTAAGTAATTGCGCTTTATATTCAGTGCCTCTCTCCATTTCTCTGTCTCCCAGTCTGACGTCCTTCTTTTTGTCTGTCTGTATTTTTTTTTTTTACCTCTTTATTTTTCAGTCTCTTCCCCTTTCTTTTATCCCTCTGAAATCCTGCTAATTCCCACAACCCTTTCTTGATAGAGAGGAGCTAACCAGCATGTAGCTGTCAGAGGGTTTTTTTTACAGTCTGCCATTTTCAGTGGATCATGGTATCCACGCCACTATATCACATCCACCACTATGGAGATATGGAAATGAGACAGCAGCCCTCAACAGGGGCTCTCAAAACAATTATCTATACTTCATAGGCAGGAATGCTGCTGGGCCAGTGGCCAGTGCCCTGGGCTTTCTCATTTCTCTAAGAGCTAAATGTTGCTGACTTGCTGCTTTCTCACAGCATCAACCTTGCCCTTGTTACAAACAGAGCTGAATGGAAGCCTTTTTTTTGCAATAGCTTGTCCTTGTGTTTGCAGCCAAATGGTAGAGACAACAGGTATTGTGTGACAGTGAGGTTAGCGGGGTTTTAGAGTTGGTTTAGCAGAGCGGCACAGTGGAGAGCCTGGAGGAGAGCAGAATGGAGGTCTGTGGATGAGAGAAGGAATTATGTAGCTTTAAAAAAGCATGTGGATTTCTGCCAGGTTTCGAAAGTTAATTATAACTTCTAAACATCAGACAGACTCATATCTTTGAGTCTGAATTCATATAATAAACTTGTTTTTGACGCCAAGAGGTATGGATCCTTAATGGGGCTGTATCTTGGCAAGAATCTCCCTATATGATAGGTGTTAGGATACGGGGTGACAATTCCAAACTGCAATACTGTAAGCAAGGTGATTTTTTTTTTTTAAATATAATTTTCAGAAAACTGTCTGTAGAAAGCAGTGACTCTCAACCAGAGGTTAGGGTTCTTGAGGGAGTTCCAGGGGGGTCCCCAGAATAATGGGGGATAGTGTATTTGTACTATTTAATGGACTATAGAAGTGAGCCCAATGTGAGTAAGGGTCATAAGAGTGATTATTCTGACCACAGGTTTCTCTTCCCTCTCATTTATCTCTTCAACTGTCTTATCATGATATCTGACAACCTAAATCTTTACAGATGGAAGTCCCTCAAGTGATATCTTATCAAATCAGGGTCTGTAATCTAATGTGTATCAATTTAGGGGTCCTTGACACAAAATAGGTTGAGAGCCAAAGGTATAGAGAACTCAAAAACATATGTATACAACCTGAGTAAAAAAGTTCACTTCTTTATGCAATCAGAGCAGTGGGATCTGCATTTGTATTCATCACAGTCCCTGTAACATGCCAGCGATATGTTGCTATGTTGGAGTAGAGGAAGGTGAAGATTGATTACACCATTGCTTTCCAGTAGTTGAGGGTTTAAACACAACCAAAATGAACCACTCCCGTAAAGCTTTGCATACACACTATTATTAAAGACCAATGGTATTTTTTAGAATGGATACAGTATCACAAAACATAATATCACGATACTCGTGTATCAGTATTTTCTTAAACCCCTAATCCCTAACCATATCTCCTACATGACCCCAAAACATATTTTAACTTCTCTTTCCAGTGGGTACAAATTTAATGTTTTTTTTTTACCCACTAAGTAGCATCAAAAATGCTGTAACTTTGTCACTAATGACATTGTTAATTTACAGTAAATTTGAGTAGAAAACCCCTCTGTCACTCATAAAAAGAAACAGTCCTGAGCAAATGCTGCTGTAATTGGTTAAAAAATCAATATCAGTTTGAGTGTATGCTATATTTGGAATATTTTGACTGCTTTACCTTGCTGTCAGACAGTGTTTTCCAACAGGGAACCGAAGCCGTTATCTCAAAGCCACCAGACTCCATTGACAAAAACATTAATTTTACTGAAGATGGGAGTTGCTAGTCTGCCTTGATTGGTCAGTGTTAAAGTAATGTGGAGAACATATTCCAGATATAATGTACACTTAAACTGATATGGATTTTTTAGATTTTTTTTTTTTTGGCTAAAATAAGCTATGTTGTGCTGCTGCCCCGTCCACAGAAGTACATTGCAGCTTCCTTGCTGGTAGATGTGGTTTATCAAAGACGCTGGGCAAGCAACACAGACCATAAAATAAGCACAGCAGAAACGTCAGAGAAGTCGGACGTCCGTGTGTAACTATATACCTTAAAGCGTTACAATTACAGCTGAAAATGACAACAGAAAAAACAAGTTTGCTGAGTTTCGGTATCTCTGCATTTGAAGTCAGTTGACAGTTGTCTATCTCCAAGCAGTTGTTGTTAGTGTGACGTCACGGTGATTCGGTCTGTTTAAATACTTCATATAGAATCTACTGAACCTCTTTCCTGTTTCTTTACATGATTTCTTAGAAAAGTTCAACCAAACACAACCCAAAATTGCCAATGTTTTATTATTCTTAATTTGAAAAGCTATATCTTAGGATTTATATGAGCTCTTGCCAGCTTTATTACTGCAGGCTCTTTGATCTCGCTCCCAGAAAAGTAAAAGCACTTTCAAAAACAGGTTTTATTTGTAGTTGTCTATCAGTATGAGGGCGCATAGCGAAACTTGGCCTCCTCAACTCTCTCCTAAGGTCTTGGATGTTTCCCTAAAAGACCTGCGGGGCCTTGATAAGTTAATGCATCATGTGGGTATTGCTCAGCCCATGTGAATGTGTAGTCAGCAGTAATTCCGTAATGAGCAGTTTGTGTACGTCTCTTTTGTGTTTGTTTGTCTATTTGCCCGCCGGTCTGAGCCTGTGTGTACACGTAGTGCCATGACTGATGCACAGCCAATCCCTAAACTTGGGGAAGATATATGTGGGTGAAAAGTGAACTCAGTAATGAGCACTGTGAGCATGTGTACAAGAAAGATTCTGACTGTATGCTTGCGAATCCGTCTCTTGCCTAAGGGGGTTTGGGCTGTGGTTTGAAGCTTTTGAACAGAAGGAGTGATTAGGCAGGGGAGGCAGACTGAGATGTGTGTCAGTAGCATGACTAGCCGTGTGTGAGTATAGGATGAATGTTTTGTGGTGGCTGGAGTTCCCCCTAGATCAAGTGCACAGTGTTTTCAGATGACTGTTTTTAGCTGCAGCTGTCAGCCTGCACTCTGGACATGAAAGACTTAGACTGAAGGAAAGGAGGGTGAGATCTAAAGACCAGGGATCCAAACAAAAAAAGCAGCACAAAGAGACGTCAAGTCATTCCAGCCATTCTGCTCAGCATTGACACTGTTGATTATGTGGGCAGAGCCGATATTGCTGCCCGAGCATGCCAGCGCTTTGGGCTGTAACACACTGACACCTGGCTGAGTCAGCTGAGTCAGGGCACGCGCTGCTGGAGACATGTGAGAGAGTGCATCTTTATTTACAGGAGTCTGGGTTGAATATAGGCTCAAAAGATTTTTCTCCCTCTTGCTCTCACTCTCTTTCTTGATCTTTCTGCCCCTCTTGATTGTTGTTATCATGTTTCCCCCTCCCCGTCAGGTTGTAACGTGCTTCTGAGGGCTCAGTGGGAGGAGATCAGCCGTCCTGTCCTCTCTGTTTGTGTCCTAACAGCCCCATCCTGCTCTACACAACTTGCTGGCCACAGGCAGCCAAGGGAGTGCAGCACTAATTGTGTAGGTCACCAAGGTTACGCAGCCTCTCAGAGTCTCTCAACCTCCGCCTCCCTCTCTCAGATGTGGTTTAGTCTCCACTCTCCACTCAGTTACTGTATAATAAGGCATGACATCACAGTTTACATTGCCATAACAAATAAATACTGCACTCTGATGTTTGCAACTGGAAACTTAAAATGCATCGCTGCTGTAGAAGTTTACTTTCTTGTTCGCTTGAGAGGTTAGTCATGTAGGGAATCCTTGAAAGCTTCCACATTTTTCGGCGCAACCTCTGCTCATCTAAAATCATTTAGTGCTTGTTTTGTTTCCTCTCCTTTTTCCCGCTGTGTGTGATGTAGGAAATGTTGGAGATGTCTGTCTTTTCAGGCGGGTTCCGTTGTCTTTTGTGTGTCTTGTCTGAAACAGCATGTCAGCCAGGCGGGGCGGCTCTGGGAGGATGTGTGTGTGAGAAAAAGAGAGTGTGTGTGCTGAATGAAATGTAAAAAGCAGTACGCCTGCCTGCACACACACACAACAGCCTTTGGCCTAATGGGAGCTGACACTCTGACAGGCTCTCTGAGCTCTTTATCTGGGCCTCTCGCCTCAGAACGTGCGTGTGTGCGTACATGTTTGTGTCTGTGTGTTTGTGTGGTGTGTGTGTGCATGTGCATGTGTGACCCCAGCGGTGGTAGTCGCCAGGCCCCTAGAGAGTTCTTTAACCCCCTTACAGAGTCAGACTCATTTACATTGAAATGGGAGAGTGGCAGGGCCTCTTTATGGACTGTTTGCTTTCGCTCTATAGAAAAGCTTCAGCTCCACCTCTCTCTGTCACACACAAGTTCATGCCTGCATACACGCACATATATACACACATGCAGCGTCACGCCAGATACATGGGAATTTACTCTGCTGCAGGTCACACAGTTGGTTTTCCAAACTGTTGGGCTGTTATGCCCTCTTTAAGGATCTGGATTGTGTATGTGTGTGAGAGTATGAGTTATGAGGGGTCACAAAGGGCCGCTGGTTCAGGTCTGTGTGACTG
The DNA here is from genome assembly GCF_041903045.1 of Epinephelus lanceolatus. Lineage (NCBI taxonomy): Eukaryota > Metazoa > Chordata > Actinopteri > Perciformes > Serranidae > Epinephelus > Epinephelus lanceolatus. Next base: position 14,795,783 of record NC_135735.1, read on the forward strand.
AGGCCATGTGGTTGTTAGCTGAGTGTTTTTCCGCCTCTCACTACAGCTCTCCTACCTTCCTAATGACTGCTGGCTAGAACTGCGCTGGAGTCCCTCAGGTTCCCGTCAGGGAGCTGGTCTCACAGTCCAGATAAACGCTGCCCGAGGCATGAGATTCTAGATCAGAGCTGCGTCCTCAAAGAACTTCCTCATCCTCTAGAGGGGGAGCTCTGAATCTGACCCCAGACCTGTGTGTCTGTGCTGGCTCAAGGCAGTGAGCGTTCCCAAATCTGGCGGTGGTTGCCAGTGAGAGCACAGGTCTAATTATAGCAAGCAGGAAGTGAGTGGGAAGGCACTCTTTGATGATCCATACAATTATATTTCTGTCTGGGAAGTACTGTGGCTGAGGAGGGGAGCATCTCTCCTCCTGTTCTTCCTCCAGCCTATTTCACTGCCTCTTATATAGCAAGGACTAGAGCCCTGTTTTGCAAGCTTAATGTACTGTTTTCCTCACTATCTTCCTTCTTATCTCTCTGTAAGGGCGTTCTATAAAAAAAGGAGAGCAGAGTGCGCTGTTTGAAGTCAAGTGGCTGGGTAAAGAGCAAATAGAGTCAATGTTTTCCACCTGTCTTGTTCTCTGTTCTCTAATTTCTTCCTGATAAATGTTCACTTGCACCAGCTCTCCCTCTCTGTGGCTGCAGCCTGCCTCTGAGTACAAATGTTTCTGTTAAAAAACACAAAAGTGCACAGTAGAATATATATTTAGCCACTTTCTGCATGTATAGTGCATGCACATGTACATGTACACAGTGTCTACGCTGTTGTGTTTAATACAATTGACTGGTGAACTTAACAGAGGAACTGCCAACACTTTTTATTAGACAAAGATTTTTTTTCCTCCGTACAAATACAGTCTTTCATTAAAATATATGAGGTTTTTTATGTGCTTTGTGTAGAGCCAGCATAACAGGTGGTCAATAAATAGCTGGGTTGCTACAGAGCTATTGGATCTCATGGTTCCAGCTAGCGTATGGTGGACTGTAGGGATAAAAGTGTGTTTCTGACAGGGCTGAATAATATGGTAAAATAATCTGATTCTGATTCAGTTTTTGAAGTTCCTTATCCTCTGTATTATTCACTATACACAGGCAATAAATTATTCTATATCATACCCAACACAGCACTGAATACAGTCAATGTATTAACTGCTCTTTCTTATGAGCCAGGCCTATGTTTTATGATCAAATGAGATAAATTGATGTATGAATAGTTGTGAATAGCATATCTTTATGTAGCTGTTGAATCTTAACAAACCTTCAGTCATGATAGAATATTATATCTTGTGACTTTGAGCTTTGTAAATGTATAATATATCCATTTTAACTTAAAATCTGGGGAAAAAAGAACAATAAAGCACTTCAGAGGTTAGGTGTGGAATTTAAGATATAAAAAGTAAATCTGAATCTTTCTGATCTCCACTCAGTAAGAGTAACGCATCACACAAACTAAAGTGTTTTTGAGCTCCACCACTCTAAACATGTTGAGAAACTCAAGGCCTCAATGTAAACATGTTGTGAGCTTTACCCAGCAGTTGGGAACCAAGACATGGGAACTGTCTTAGAGTGGTGAGGAGCTGCAGCATTTAATCATGGACAAACTGAAACCTACACTGTACATTTAATAGCACAAGACAACTTTACCGTTAATATGTCTGTGCTTTGATATCTGACAGCTGTCTGCTTTGAGCGAGTAATCTTACAACAATGCAATATGTCAACATGTGGATTGCACCTAAACCAAGCTGCAACCTTCTAAGCTGAAGAATGAAGCTAATGTGGATGTGCCAGAAACTGCAGTTCCTCTATTGGCCACATGAGGCTGGCCCCAGAAGCAAGTGAATTCCCACAGACCCCATGTTAAAATGGTCAACTTTACAGCAGAAATACACATCTTTGCAGCCTGATACAAAAACTGTTTTTGGTCTCACCCATTTGAATTTTATTAAGACTTCAAGTTATGCATAATTATTGTGTGGCCACTTTGAGTGACACAATAGCCCTTTTTAAACAGGAATTGTGCAAATTTGCAGGAAAGCCCAATCAGTCTTTTTTCAGCATTGGCAGTATAAAAGCAAAATCGGGGGTGCAGCAAAATGCCGCCTACCTACCTTTTTTAATACAGAATGTGCCTTTTTCGGGTCAATGGGGGGTGTGAGCAAGTAACAAAACGTGTAACTCAGCGTGTGATTTAAACATTAACGTGGGAGGGAAGCTGCGGCTGGTCAGTCCTTTGGCGATTCTCTCATAAGTCGGCCAGTCCCTCACCGTCCCGTCATCTGACGGTTAATGGCCTCTTTGTTTGCGAGGACAAGGAGGGCGCGCAATTCCTTATCTCCACAGTTGCTCATCTTTACAGTGTCTGTCAGGTTTGCGTTTCCCTTTTGCTACTAGCTGCTTGCTGCAGTGGGTCGCACGTGCGGCGTCATCAACAGCTCCTCCCACAAGTCATCAACAGCCCCTCCCGTGGTGGAAGGCCACCTCGTTCTGTTTAAACCGAAAAGATTCAGCCACAGTGATTACCCTACGAGGCGGACAGTTGGGCACCTTGGATCAACTCGCCCATCTGACTCTGTGTGTCTAAAAGCTTGCAGCTTGCCGGCAAAACGGCCCAACATTCACCGAAAATCTGGCAGTGTAAATGGGGCTAATGTCTTCAAGGTCTCACCCCAGTCTGCAAATCAGGTCCTCCACAGCTCCACCCTCTTTTCCAAGTATGGTTACTTCTGGCTCCAAAAACTAAGATGGCGACAGCCGAAATACCAAACACAAGGCTTCAACAGCAGTCCACAAACCAATGGGTGATGTCACGGTAGCTACGTCCATTATTTTATACAGTCTGTGACTTCAACCCAGTCTTGGCAGTGTTCATACAGTTGTACCATTCACTCTACTTCTCATTTGTCACGTCATGTGGAGCGTAGAGCAGCATGAGTGCACGTGAAGGTGTTTCTGACCCTAGTTGGTCAGATTGTGTAGCGTTTAACATTTAAAACATTAGAATATTTTGCTCCATTAATGTCGCAGTGTTGATTTGAATGCAGTTCATTGCTCAGCCCTCTGTTTTTTTTTTTTGTTTTTTTTTTTTTTAGAGTTTTAAAACGTTGTTGTGATTAATATATTCCTCAAAATCTTTAATGAGGATTAAGATTGGGGTGATTTTGCCAGAGGGAAAGGGAAGGATGTTAAATGATAGAGTAAAGTAGAGGCCAGAAAGCTCACAACTTGCCCAGAAGATCGAGAGACGAAAAAAAGGATATCTCACATTTTCATCTTTTCCCTTAGCTGCTGATTTTAGCGGTCTTCTTTCAGCCTGGAGCCAACAATTAATTACTATCACTTCTAATTACAAGGACACAGTGTATAAATGTTCCTATCACGAAAGTATGAATGAAGCACTTGTGTGCCAGTTGTACGTTATACAATTGCGGCCACGCTGTATATCAAAGGGGCCATGCCCTGAAGAGAGATGCCCATGCGTGGTTCGCTTGACATTTAAACTGTGTTTTTAGGATACAACAATTAATTTTAGGCACATTTATACATGTTTTAGTTGCACACCACTTCCCTTTCCTGTTGAGGATGAGTCATCGTGTGTGCAAGTGTGTGTAAGTGTGTGTGTGTGTGTGTGTGTGTGTGTGTGTGAGTGTGAGTGTGTGTATGTGTGTGGTGAGTTCAGTCACCGCAGTAAGAGCAAGCCACTCTCTGCCTCACTGTGATGAGATCCAGATGGAAATTTTCAGTGGATTGCCCACTCTGCTAACCATTATGGTTCCTAAAATGTTCCCGAAATGTTTTTTTTTTCTTCCTCGAAAAGTCTCTTGTGCTCTAAGATAGTTTTACACAGCAATGGACACTTTTAGGCTTGCAGTTCATGTACTCTCAGTGCTGCAGTGAATAAGTTAAATCTACTGCATCAAAGGGTCGTTTCACTTTGCTGTGTCAAGACCTATAGTGTGCTCCCATTATGCCTGAGTTATCAAGAGCATGCCAAACATTACCTGCAGAGTCACTCACATCAAGAGAAGAAGAGAACGGTTTCTGCTCTTTTCAGACTCTCCCCTGGATGTCTCATTTGCACCACCACAAACCAGATCAAGAGGATCTCTCTGTATCCTCAGTCTTTGGTTGTAAGAAAACTCAAGGAAACCCAAACAGGGTGTTTGAGCTGTGACAAACAGACCCACCAGGGTCCAAGAAAGAGGGCTTTCAAGTTTGGCCAAGTGGTCTACCGCTCAGCCCATCCGTCAGCTCCCCTCTGGGTATGGGACAGAGATCCAGGGTCAGCTTATTGTGCACAAAAACACATTCTCAAACCCGTACACAGCACTAGTTGTTGTCCAGTCTTTGTGATAGGGTAGTGGCTTTCCTGCTGTTTTGTTTCTGGAAATCCTGGTAGGTTTCTGTGTTTTTGACTCTAATTTGTGATGTCAGTTTAAAGGGGTACATTGCTGATTTTCAACCAGTTTTGTAGCATAATATGGGCAGTATGTGTGAATGAACCCTGGGAAAGTTTCCTCCATATTACCAGCACCCAGATCTCCTATCTCTGTTGCTCGATACAGATTGTATTGCCCGCCACCACTGACACAAAGAGTGAGGAAGCGGATTGAGAGAGAGCTGCCCCCCTCCCTCTCGTACACTCGGACCAAACTCCAAACTGTAAAACTAGTGCTGATCAAATAGGAACCAAGATTCTGTCACTGTTTTGCCTATTTTTCACCTAAAATGTCTTTAGAAACACATTTTAGTTCACTGTCTGGCTGTTACACCAGAATTTGTGAACAGTAATTGGTCGCCATACTGCTTCCTGCATTGTAAAAACAGAGAAGGAAAAAGAAGATTTTGTTACTGCGTTGCCTACTTCTCACCTAAAATGTTTTCAGGAACATATTTAGCTAATTGTAATTCAAGATCGTTTGTTACCAGCTGCCCGCCATTTCCTGTGTCAAAATGGACAAGCTTGCATCAAATCACCCACCAGTGGGAGAGTTTGTTGGTCTGATGCAGCACAGTGCATTCTGGTAGTTGTAGGTTTTCTACCCCTTGAGCAAAAGCGAATACCACAGCCCTTTTTTTCTCTGTTTTCTCTGGTCATGTAGCACTAATTTAAAAGGTATTTGCATCTTCCCACTGCATAGACAGCCTAGTTTGATCTGCAGTGAAATACATCTTTAAGCCTTGTACTCGCGCGAGACACTGTGGCGAGGGCCTCTGCAGTGCATGCTGTGAGCACCTACACAGGCGTTAAAAGGATAGTACACCCAAAAATGAAAATTCAGCCATTATCTACTCACCCTCATGCCAAGGAAGGCTCTGGTGAAGTTTTAGAGTCCTCACATCCCTTGCGGAGATCGGCAGGGGAAGCGGCTAGCACACCTAATGGCTGACGGTGCCCCAGACTTAACGTCCAAGAACACAAAATTTAAACCATAAAGTATCTCCAACATGCTCATCCGTAGTGATCCAAGTGTCCTGAAGCCCCGACATAAAAAGTTGTTTGGAAAAACATCATATGAACTCTGTTTTTAGCCTCAGTGTAGCCTGTAGCTCTGACTGCTTCTCTGTGCTCCACGCTCACGTGTGAGTAGATAATGGTTGAATTTTCATTTTTGGGTGCACTATCGCTTTAATGCTCGGAAAGTTGCAGTATTCTCCGAAACACCAGGGTTTGGGCAAACAAAATATTATGCCTGGCAGGAATTGTAGGCTGGTTAACTAGTATATAAAATACTTATCTCTTATCAAATATTCATGGACATACTTTTTTGACTTCAAACAATCCCAGTAAAGAAAGGAGTCAAATATTTGGAACAACAAATGTATTATAATGAAGCAAAGGTTGAATATCCTGTAAGCGATTTGATTCGGCTAGCAAAATATTTACTCAAATGTAGATTTTTCAGATTTCCACTTTTTTTCAAGCATTTTAACATGTATTGGCTGCCCCTCTTAAATCTGGAGACATATTAATAGTAAAAAAGTATCCATTATTTTACTATAGTGTAGATGATGAAGAGGCGACTACCCGCACAAACACACAGGGGGTGCCAAGAAAGGGCGACCTTCACAGTGGGGCCCATCAGGAGTTTGTTGGGAGTGTGAGCAGCCCGGACGCACCTGCCAAAACTGTAATCCATGGCTGGACCCCAGTTGGACAGAAGGGGGTCTTGGGGGTCAGCCACCTCAGCGTAGAGAGGCAGTTAGTTTTCTTATTTGCTTTTATCAGTATTTGTGGCAGTCATGTCTGAAAAACCACACTTGTACAGCTTCAAAAGTCTGGAGGTGCACAAACAAACGTGACAAATTGTGTAGCCTTAAGGCAAAGCAAAATACATGATGATGTAATTTTTGCCTCGCTTACCCTCGTACCATGGACACTATGGTGAACATAAACCTAATTTTAGGAGACTTACACAAGACGTTCATGTTTACCTGAGGCTGAATAGCAACAAAAACAAGGTGTGGGAAAAGGAGTGGCATTCTTTTATTTGCCTGTGCATGTTAATATATTTGCATATATGTGTGTTTGGGACAGAAAGGGTGAGAGATAGAGAGATAATTTGTTTGAGCATGTTTAAGGGTTTACATGTTCAGATAAATGTGTAACCATTGGTATCTAGTTTGTGTCTGTGTGTGTTTATGAGCCAACAGTATTGTGTGGGATCATGTAGGGCTGCGGGCTCTGCTTCATGTTTGCATCAAAGAAAGCTCAAGCTGAGAAAATGCCAACAGCTGATGAATTCTCCTCCAGTGCAGCAAGGTCAAGCAGTTACCTTGAGAACACACATCTCCCTCTGCTGTTGTCCATTTGTCTGAAGATGAAAATACATTTTTAAAATTGAACATGTATTTCATTGTTCCAGACAACACGGGGGTCTCGGGGTGCCGTTGCAAAGGGGTTTTCATATCAGCAGCATCACATGCAGCCACCAACAGTTAAATTTACAGAGAGGAAAGTGAGCCAAACAGAAAAATGAAAACAAAACATGAATCTGTCTTTTATCTCTCTTTCACAGCCAGACGTACCTGCTTATCTCCAGCTCTGTTTCACCTCTCCCTGCCTTTTACTGCCTACTAAAAACTACAGCTGCAAACTTTGCTCAAACCACTTTACAGTGGTGACCTCAAATCTCAGCAGGCAGGCAGGCAGGCAGGGTACTTGAGCTGAGTTGTTGCGTAAATTTGTGTATTTTTTATTTTTTTTTTTTGTCAGACTTCACTTGTACTGAATAATTCACAAGCAGACCTATATATAGGGTTAAGACCACTGGGTTCTGTATTTTTAGCTAGCTCCAGGCTTTATGTAAGGCTCTTTATATAATCCCAAGGTTTAATGGTACATTTTTCTGTAAGGACACAAACATGATGGGCAGATAAAGGGTCAGACTACTCATTATACATCACTTTAGACACATATATAAGCCAGACATAGTCTGAGGAATCAGGTCTGGACATTTTCCCTTTCACACATGTAGCACACAACAGGATATTCCCTGTGTCAGAAGCATTCTCACCTACAGGAAACACTCTGTGTGGTTAAGGTGAGGGGTGGCCCCTGGGTAGAGCATACAGGAGGCAGAACATGATGCGGATTAGGGCAGGGTCACACATGAGGGAATGCAGGTGAGTGACTGTTGCCTGCCGAGGGGATGTTTGCGTGATTGTGGGCAAGGCTGGCTAGCTAGCTAATGTTAGCTGGCTTGCTAATAAATGCTGCAAAATGTGACGTTACTGATACATGATGTCCGTCTCCTGACTCCCTGCCAGGCAGGCAGCATCTCTCATGTGGGGCAGTTTGTATTTTTCGTAGCCAGTATATTACAATATCAGCTGGTTAAACACAATGGCAATCATTGGGTGTGTTCTGAATTGCATACTTTTTCTTTTTACTTTTAGTAGGTACTGCAGCTGCCCTTAAAAAGCACACACTGTTGCATGTAGTATGCACACAATTGGGACATACTACTGTCTCATAACATTACACCCTGAACTTTCTGAAGTTTTGCCAGAGACAAAGATCAGCCCCTCTGCTGCTGTTACTTTGCAATGTATGTAGTTTAACTTTAAAGTTATAACTGCACAGATTGTAGATTCTAACATGTTATATTTGCAACAGTGCAGTTTTCTGTCATTATTTTTATAGCTATGTCCTTTTGTTGTTTGTAATATTTGATCATTTTATTCACTTAAATAATCAATATTCATATTATCACCATTTGACAGGTAATTAGTTACTTGTCATTCATTATTGCGACTTCTGACAGCTGTCAATGAGCTGTCATCTGTTTGCAGCTCAGTCGATGTGATGTATCGTCCACTGTGCAGAGGATTGTGGGTCAGAATAACCAGAAAAGCATGCTGGCTTGCATGCTGAAAAATCAGACATACTGCATTTGACAGTCTATGTTTTGGGACACACTAAATCTTTTTCTGGCATACTATATAGTATGGTAGTATGAGTATTGGAACGAACAGCATGTCTCCTCCACACGTAGTTCTTTACTGTTTGTTGAGGTTGTGACTTTGCCGGTTGAAGCTCACCAAAGTTGAACTCCACGTGATGTGAAGATGCAAATTTTCTTTGCCACACAAAGGAAATGTTTTATTCGCCCCTTTGCTTGCACTGAATGGAGTTGAACAGGAGGCTAATATTCATTGGTTTTAATTTCACTCATGTGTGATGTTAAACTACAGTCATGTAGCTGGTTCATAATTTGGTCATAAAAACTGAGTATCTTTGCCATTCCTTGTATTTGTCTGACAATTTCAGCGTCAGTCTGTTCCCGTGTCTCTCTCCAGTTAGAATTTTTTGTTGCTGTCTTCCTCTAAGTGTCCCTTCTTCTTTACCCACGGATGTTTGTTTTCTTCTGGTTTGGCATGAGCCTTGTGGTAGAAATGTTAACATGCCACTCACTCTGTGAATTCTGAGGACAATTACCTGCTCTCTTCACACATGGACTCAATCAGACCTATCATTGATTTTAGGGAGCTGGCAGGGTAAAGTCCATTTAATGTTTGATGCAAATGATTCAGACATTTGTGTTCTTAGACAAAGCTTCTCCAAGTAATGTCTAGATATTTTCAGGTTTGCAGTGTATGCATAAAAGGGGCTATTCACATATACACACAGCCTGGCCCTATTATCAATGCAGCGTATGTTGTCAGATGTGTGTGAGGACATAATGAGCACAATGTTTTGCATAGGTGCATAATTTTGTGCCAAATTTGTCTCTCTTAAAAATGTCACAAAAACCCTCCATCACTGCCTTTTATTACAAGCTATATATACCGATCTACACACCACTGTAATATCACACCTCTGCCTGTCCTGCACTGATGAGAATGAGTCACCAGCCTGCAGGCATTAAACTGCCTGAATGGAGGCTGTGAAAGAGTTATTAGTAAACACATTTATCTTCCTGATGTGCCCTCTGTGAAAAGGGACTTAAGTCTGCGTGTACCGGCATCCAGCGGTTTCTTATCTGGAGCTAAATGGAAGTCGTGGTGACAACCACAATTAGGCAGGACAGCACAGGATGGGAGAGGGTCACATACATGGTAATTACTGTCACTGCAGCGGGGCCAGTGATACTAAAATACTGGCTACAGATCAACGAACACACCGCCGAGACAAATATACGCATCATTAAGACAAAATACACACTTTCAAATATGCCATCACTGTGAGGAAGTCGGGCGTAGTTTGTGTCAGGCATCAGAAGCCAATGATGTGTTTATTAAGTCATAAAAAATGTGCAACATATTCATTCTGCACATTTCTCAGTCATCTGCAGAGTGGAGTTTAGTGATCGACTCCTGAAATAAATCACCAATGACTTGGATTTAATTAAAATGGGGTCTGAACTCTTGACTTCCGAAAGAGTGGCGGATGGCGAGTGCACTGTGATACCTTATACACTTTCTTGGCAATCTCGTTTGTTTGCTATTCAGCGGCGGAGGTGAAAATATTGAAAGTTATCTCAAGAGTGAGTTATTATTGCAGCATGGGTCCAGGCAGGTCCTCAGAGCCAAAACAACAGTGTTGGCTGGAACGTCCTTTGAAAACAAACCTGAACTCTTTCTGGCACAGGACATTTATTTATCCCACGGATACAGGCTCTATTGCTCCAGGCTGCCTGACACAGCCATGCTCCATATTTCATATATTCACTATGGATAAACAACACTGAATCTGACAAGTCCTACTCATACTGAAGTATGTCAAGATGTGTCTGTGTGTGCATGTACTGCATGTGTGTGATAAATGTTAAATCTGTGACAGAGCAGCTCTGCCTAGAGCAGACCTTGAGAAGCTGCTACTTTGTTCAATGATATCTCCCCCTCTTCCTCACCCGGTGTGTATCTATCTGTCTCAGTCTCACCTTCTTCCTCATACTTATCCTTTGCAGTGACTTTCCTTTGTTATAGCCCTCCCCCTTCTTTGTCTGAGACCTGGTGAGACGCTCAGATAGTAAATAAGAAGTACACTGTACCTGCTCAGACATATCGATCACACACACATCAGTCAGATGGCAAAAATAGATTGTGATTAATGGTGACTGAAGGACTGGATGCTTTTGACAGAGTTTGGGAGTTGCTGCTGTGTGTGTGTGTGTGTGTGTGTGTGTGTGTGTGTGTGAGTGTGTGTGTGGGTTATTGTGATGTGTGCACGTTTCCCACTGGGCCCAATACGTTCTCTGGGATATTTACACCCAGAGTTGACTGATAACATAATTAAGGTCGTGTAGTGATCTGTGGCGGCTGTGTTCCCACTACACACACCAAACCTGGTCAGTAAATAAAGCTGTGGCCCAGGAGGCGATCCTGTGACACAACATATATTCAGCAGAGTTACACTCACACACACTCACAGACACAAAGGAATAAATGAGGATTTCTGCAGTCATGTCACAGAGCAGTAAGGTAGCTGTTAGCGGGTACAGTGTTGAAAGTACATTGGTGCTACTGTGTGATAAAAAACAGCTGTTAGTTTATATAACATTGTTTTTGTAGCAGCAGGAGGAGGTGTTTTTTTTGGGAGGTCAAAGAGGCCAAATAGCCAATGTTTTATGATAAATTATTCCGCCATGCACATTTCAGATAAGCATCATAGCAGTCCACTTTATGTTATCAAGCTTGCCATTAAAAATTTCACTCTGACTAAGGGTGCTTTCACACCTGCCCTCTTTGGTTCGGTTCTACTGACCTCAACGTTGTTTGGACTTTGTTTGGGCAGGTGTGAACATAGCAATCACACTCGGGTGTGCACAGTAGCAACCGGACCGAGACCTTTTTGAAGATGTGGTCTGGATCTGGTTCCAAACTAACTCTGGTGCGGTTCGTTTGTAGTGAGAACGTACTCCGACCTGGATCCGAACCAACTGCTGGCACATGACACATTGTTTGGGTTAAACATGAGCATGTTACAGTCCTGGAGGATTATTAATGTGCACCTCCTCCTGTACTGCCTTAATATGCACATTCAGCACATCCAATGCATCAAAACATTGTTTTCTAGTTGGAGCTGCACCTCGTTTTCAAACTGTATGGTTTGACTAAAATGAACAATGACAGCAATATAGTCCACGATGACCAGCGCTTAAATCAACCTGAGTAGTTGTCCCTCCATTGTGACATTAGAAAGTGTCGCATTTATCTTGCAAGTGTACTCTTCTTCAACGTTTTGTTTACTTCCTGGATTGTTCCCACATGGAAATTCTGACCAATCGAGAGCATCTTTCTCGCACAAGGCATTTTACCTGGTCCACTTTTAAATGCTGCTGTGAGAATACGAACCAACTCTAGGCAATTTTGTAACAAAATTAGTCCTTGATTTGGGCCAAAGCAAGACAACTCTAGGTCTGAAAGCAGCCTAAATGACAGAGCCATCCATAAGCGGGGGGTATTCACCATTACTTACAAAAAAACCCATTGTATTTATTGTTGCTTTAGTTAAATGTGGCCTGTTTCATAATAAATAAAAAATTCTCTCCTGAAAATGTGTCACTTTTTTATGTGCAGCCTTTGTGGGGGAAAAAAACAAAATGTGAGGGGCCAGCCACATCACGTAGAAATTTGAAGAGAGACCACGCCCAAACAGGAGACCCCTGGAATAATACAGTGCACAGCAGTGGTGGCACAGTAATACAGATGTTTATGGTTGAGAAAATGTAGTGCCAAATATCAGGACTGTCTGCTGAAGAGGTAAAGCAGTAAACAATCCTCAGTCTAGAGTTAAGTTGAAGTTAAAGTCCCACTGATTGTCACACACCTGAGTGTATGAAATTTGTTCTCCACATTTGACCCATCCCCTGAGGGAGTGGTGAGCAGCACCGGTGCCGTGCTCGGGAATCATGTGGTGATCTAACCCTCAATTCCAACCCCTGATGCTGAGTGCCAAGCAGGAAGGCAGTGGGTCCCATTTTTATAGTCTTTGGTATGACCCGGCTGGGGATCGAACCCACGACCTCCCAGTCTCAGGGCGGACACTCTACAGCTAGGCCACTGAGCTGGTGGTACACTTAGTCCAATAGTGAATTTATTTGGCAGGCCTTATCAAGGTGACTAAAACATGTTTTGATGTCATCCCCCCTTCTCAACAGTGTATTGCTGAGCTGCTGTGGCAGAATGCTTGCTGCTATTCCAAACAACGAGCGTGCCAACTGTAATCTACTGGAGGTGAAACTCATACAGCCCCACTTCAAAAATCCCAGACTATCTCTATTAGCCTTGCAGGTTCTGGTATGTGGATTTTGTCACCTGTGTTTCATAGAGGCAGGCTAGCAGTTTCCCTGTCTCCACTCTTTGTGCTAAACTAAGCTAAATAACGGCCCACTCTGGCTTCATATTTACAGTACAAATATGAGAGTAGTACCAATCTTGTCATCTTATTCTTGGCAAGAGAGCAAAGAAACATCCTCCCCAAAATGTCTAACTCTCCTTTAATTTTTGATTTTTACAACTCTGATAACTCTTTTCATATAAAAAAACCCCCTCATCTTCCCCATCTGTTACCATTCATGTCAACACTTCTCTTTTTGGATTTGTCTGAAGAGAGATTAAGGGCTGTGACAAAAATCTTTTTTGGGGAGGTTCTGGAGTTTTGGTAGTAATCAGCAGTGAATATTTAAAGCTTTGGCAGCTTTTGAAATAGTCTGAAGTCGTTTTGCTAAGGTGGGAGTACCTTGGAAAGGCACCAATGCACCGTGTGGTTTTGCAGAATCCCTGCTTGTAAAACTGTTTTGGAATGAAAGCCTTGATGTGTTTGGGCTTGACCAGACTGTTATTATCACTAAATTGCTCAATTTAAATTGATATGATTGTCTCATCGGTTTGCTGTGATATATTTATTTCTACATAAATAACACGCTTTCTTGTCAAACATAAATCTGCTAAGTTTAATTTATGCAGGCTGAAACTATTCTTGTATCCTATTTGTTCTCTAATTGCAGAAATCAAGGAAGGTTCTCCTTTAACTTGTTTCAACATCGCTCTCAAACATGTTTCACACCGATGAGAGTGTCACAGTATCTGCACGCATTTGAGCTACTTTTGTTGTTTTCTCTCTTGGCTTTTATCATGTGTCGTTTGTGAATTCATGTGTCGGTCTTTCCGTGTGTGTGGTTTCTCTTGAGACACAAGATCATCCCTCTCTGCACGTTACAGACTGACAGCTCCCGTCATTGGAATGTTAATAGCACAGGCCACTGCAACTAATTGGGCTGTGTGTGCGTGTGCGTGTGCCTGTGTGTGTGTATGTGTGCACATGAGTTAGAGTGTATGAATAAGTGAAGACATCTAAACTTGGTTAACTGATGTAGAATCTTTATTCATTCAACTTAAATGAGGTCCTGATCTATGAGAGAGAATCGAACATGTCTGCGTGCAGTTGGTCTCACACCCACGTCTCCATCAAGAGATCAAAATACCATTTTATCATGCAAATGTATGTCTTTATAGTGAAGCATATTTTTCCTTAAGATTGTTCTCTTTACATCCGTTTTTACCACCACCAACTTCTCTATGGCGCACTTACCATTAATCCACATCTATATCTTTAAAGAAGAACAAAAAGACCCTTCATCACATGATCAAGACTGACCAGCCAACTGCTTTCAGACTTGTGAGAGGATTAAAGACACTTTCAAACCAAAAACAAAACCTCCACATCTCAGCTAGCTGACAGACAAGTAGGATGGGAGCGTGGGCAGAGCTCTATGAAGAACTCTTGGCTGGGAAACCAAAGGGAAACTAGGCCAGAGAGGCCAGAGGGGTTGTGTGGTCCACTCTCCTTTGCTACTCTAAGTGATGATTTTGCTTATGTGGACATTGACAGGTCTGGAATGGATTTGTCTGCTACCACAAAGGTGTGGATACATAATGGGGTGCCAAATAGTGCTGTTGTTACATTTGTACTCACTGAAAGATGAGCTTTAGCTTACAAAATCCTTCAAAGGAAAAAGGATCCAAACTGCATCCACAGAAAGGCGGTTAAATCTGAAAACACTGTTTACATGAGGAAATGACCCACAAGGTTTTTCATAAATATCTCTGTCTACTCTGAAAAGCCAAAACAAAAGGGAAATAACTCAATTTCTTTTTTTTCTTCCCCTTTGAGTGGCACAGAACAGAATAATGTACTACAGCATCACCTGGTAAAGAGTGCGACAAGCACAAACAATTTTGCCGAGTCTTGAGAGGTTTCAACTTTAAGTCTGTCTCCTCTGCTCCCCACGAACACTTATATTGTGTTTCGCTATAGCTGAACACAATTTTGTTTTTCTCACTGACATTTTCCCAACTGAATGAGTATAAAATAGTGATTCTAATTCACATGGACGTTTCCTGTTAAATGACCATGCTTGAGTCCCGTCCCTTTTCACTCTGTGCTTCGATAACAGTTGAGTAAAAATTTGGTAACTAGCAAAACCTTGGTCAATGTTCCCCTTTCTATTTACATAGATATGCTATGTGTAGAGCTAGTCTTTGTTTGAAAGACAGACAAATTTTGAAGATGGTGAAAAGACGTGACTGTCACAGTCTTCATCGACACAATACCTTGTGATGATGTATATCCCATTTTCATCTTAAGAAGAAGAAGATATACTTCACTAATCCCAGAAGGGAAATTCAATTTTTTCACTCTGTTGTCATATACACACAGGCCTGAAATACACACACATGCACGTACTAGATCTATACATGCATTAAATGGAGAGATGTCAGTGTGAGGGGGCTGCCTTCGACAGGCGCCTCAAGCTGTTGGAGGTTCGATGCCTTGCTCAGCGGCACCTCTGCAGTGCCCAGGAGGTGAACTGACACCTCTCCAGCTTGAATCAGCGACCCTCCGTTTCCTATAAGCCAAGTTCCTATGGACTGAGCTACTGCTGCTGAGTTAGCTAACATTAGCTAATTAGCTAGCCAGCATCTAGCAATATCAAGACGAATTAGCCTAATACAAAAAAAAACAACAAAAAACCTTCAGAAGCTCAAAAAAGTTCCCACACACAGACAGTCTTTTTAATTGTTTAAAAAAGTAATTGGGGAAGCAACTAATAAAAATGATCTATCAATTTTGCAGTGGCTCTACACTCCACTCCACTGGCCTTATGTCAGATGACCAACATCAGCCAGGTTTGCTTCCTCCTTATCCCTGTAATAACATTGCAGAGATTTGGAAACGGAGATAAAGGATGGTTGCTGACATATTTTTAAGATGATATGAATTATCACCAGCCAGAAAAGATCAAGGCTAACGTTCCTTTGTTCATGATGTCTCTGTAAGGCTGCATGCTGACCCAAAGTAAGAGACTGGGGCAGCAACATGGTTTGTAGTCATTAATAAATACTCTAGAGTACATTACTGATTCCCAGAAGGGGAAAACGGACCTGGCAGTGCAGGAGCATATTGATTGATAGTCTTGTCATCTCGGTCTCCATGCAAAGAATGTGTGGTTTCTCCCTTTTTCATTGAGACTGGAAGCCTCAATTTGCTTTGTTTTGCCTTGTTCATGAAAGTTAACATCATGTGTTCACCCTTTAATCACATACTGTAGTCCTTGTTGTTGGCTTGTTGAAGCTGTATTGCCTTACATCCATAAACTTAACTGGCAGCCAGCTATTCCGAACTGGTGTCTCCTTTTGTCAAGCTTGTCCAACCTGGCAAGAGTTACTGATTGGGGCGGGACATTGGATTGGTCAATTAGTTGTTACTGAGGCGTTTATCAGAGGGTGGGCACAAAAAAATTTAGACGTGACAGAAAAGTTTGTTTTTACTATCACCACCATGTAGCACCTGTGTCTGAGAAGGCATAAATCTGAGTTTCTGTTCAGTTTTATCCGTTGACCCTAAAACACGAAGCAGCTGTTCCCAGTTTTATCTTTAAACAGCATTTTTGAAAAGCTCAGTCTTGGGTGCAAAAATGCCGGCTCAGTGTGGACGGAATGCCAAAATGGAGATTTGGCCAGCTTAGTTTGGACATAGTCCTAGATGCACACCATTTCAGCGTTTCCTCATTCTGTTCTTGTCCACAGTTACAAGTCATACATAACTCCTTCTGCACTGCACTCCACTAACCCAGTGCTTTCCAGAGTGGGTGCCTTGGGGGCAGGCCAAGATTTCTTATTTACTGTTCAGTTATTGTGCGGTTTTAAACAAATTCTGTTCAAGTGTTACCCAGCCCTTAAAATAGTCTTTCATCTTTTTCTTTCGTAAGGTGTGTCACTCCCCCAGGGTAAATAATTACAACTACAGGTAATGTGCAAACTGTTATATTGTCTCCTTTAAAACACAAAATGGGGGCATTTTAAACCATGCAATATAGAGTATATATATATATATATATATATAATAGGGGTGTAACGGTTCATAAAATTCACAGTGTGGTTCAATAGGGCCAGCAGTAGCTCAGCCCATAGGGACTTGGCTTGGGAACCTGAGGGTTGTTGGTTCAATTCCCCATACAAACCAAGTATAGAGCATAAACTGGTAGCTGGAGAGGTGCCAGTTCACCTCCTGGGCACTGCCGAGGTGCCCTTGACTAAGGCATTGAACCCCCAACTGCTCTGGGCATCTGTCCAAGGCAGCCCCCTCACTTTGACATCTCTCCATTTAATGCATGTATAGGTCCTGTTTGTGCATGTGTGTGTATTTTGGGCCTGTGTGTATATGACAACAGACTGAAAAAAATTGAATTTGCCCTCAGGGATTAATAAAGTATATCTTACAACATGGTGGTGTCACGGTTCGGCATGTTTTCAGTAAGACTTTGAAGAATGATGGAAATACACCTAAGTGACCCATCTTCATGGGGTGTCTTAGCAGCATATAAAACAAAACAGCTCTTTTTTAAATGTGGTATTATAGTTAAAAAAGAGTACAAAGAAAAGAAGCAATGCCTATCTGAAATACCAGAGAAATCCCCTTGTTTCTTTTTTAATGTTTAAAAACTAACATCATAATTTGGGCTTTTTGTACAAAGCACAATTTGTGATCTGGTTGAACGGGCTCGTGAAGGGATATTGTAATGGCTCTTGCTAAATTACATTAAACATTTTTGTAAAGCTTATACATTTTCCACTACAGAGTAGGGTCTCATATCTGCAGCTATAAATGTAAAGTACCAATCGCTGAAGGATTTCTTTTTCCCTGTTTGAGTCAGTTGGGAATGGCTGCCTAAATGCTGCAGGGATAACATTAGCTTGTAGCTTTCATTGCTCCTTGTTTTTGTCTAGTTCCATTGTTTGAAGCACAGGGGTGATGTCAATGTCAGTGAGTTGACATGTTTGAAATACTCAGGTGACGCTGATCACGTCGTCTACTGTCATGTAGCAGTTGCAACATACCATTGTTTTTTGCCCACCACTCTGTTGCCATTGCCCTCATATTTCAAAGCGAAACCTCTATATAGCTCCCAACGCCAGACCTGTAGATTATGAGAGGATCGTCTGTTTCTGGTCTGGTAATGGCGTTACTAACTGTATTGCAACAAGCTAACTTAGTGTAACATGCCTCTCAGTGTTTCTCACTGGAGTAGAAGGTTTAGGTTTGGGGGTGGAGGGGGCAGACAACATGCTGCCCGATCTGTCGTATTTGCTGCCTTGTTGAGCACAGCGGTACTTAGAACATGATGTTTCACACAATTTAAACTGTATAAAATAGTTCAGCTTGTAATGCATACCAAACAGAAAGCCTTGTACCAAACGGTTCAAGACAAATACATGTGTTGCACCCCTAGTATACAGGTACCCTTTCTTGAATTGTGTGTCCATTAACAACTTTGAGGGAAGTAAATTTGCAGAGTAAACTTCACAAATAAATCTCATCTTACAGTAGCATGCTTGTAACTCTAGCTACAACAATAGCAGCAGCAGCAGCAGCAGCAGCAGTGTTTGACATCAAGAACAGAGGAATATTAGCGTGGTTGCCTTCCCCTGTAGCAAGAAGAACAAAACACAACTCAGCTAGTTTTACCAGAGCTCTGTCTGTAATAAGGACAGGTACAAAGTTTACCCCTGGCTAAGGTTAAAAAAAAAAAAGTTGTTTTAACTTTGATCACAGCTGTTGGTTCATCAAACTGGGCCTTTGTGGGATCACTGAACCCTCAGCTCTCTCTCAGTTTTGAGAATTGTGCCTGTTGGTTAAACAAACTTTATTTTAATTCTGAATCTTTCCGTGGTTACACCAGTTTAACTCAACACAGCGAGAAAAGGGGACAAAAGTTGAATTTGTAATCTCATTACACTTCAAACTTCGCAGATGAAGCCTTCAATCGAGCCATAACAATACCACATATCCACCGCATTGTTGCCAACCAGAAGTCAAACGGCGGCTTTCTAAAGATAGACAATAGGCCTGCCAATTGAAAGCAGTCATTCTGCAGTCTTGAAGGAGGCCCTGTGTTACCACATCTAGTTTTGTGAGACCTGTCTAGAGCTCAATTCACAGAGTCTGAGGGTCTTTCATCTCCCTGGGCCTATCACTCTAAGCTGGGAAACAGGAGCTAAGGGACCCTCAACCCGCAGTACCCCAGCCCGGCTTTCCTGCCCTCAGACCCCTCCTACTCTTGCCTGTCGTACTGGCCCTCTCAAAGGAGCCTTTCAGTATTGTGTTGAGGCCCAGTTCCAGGTCAGTGGGAGCCCAGAGATTTAGAGCTGGAGTCTGAGTGGGAACAAATGGTTTGTTTGGTGAGCGGTCTGAAGTAGCTTTAGAGCTTCCATCAGACCGAAGGTATTGCTGACTTAAGTATTTAGTATTACTGCAGCAGAACTAATATGACTGTGATGACAGAGGCTCCGGTTCCTGCTTTCAATCCTATCGCCTGGTCACAGGCAGAGGTAGGGCGTAGGTGCTCAAACAAAAGTTCATGTAATCTTTTATTTTTTTTTATTGATATCGCAAAACTTATTCAACACATCTCAACAAAATGCCACAAAATGTCCAAGATAAATTAAAGCTTGTGACACCTGCTGTGGCATTTTCAGAAACACAATTATACTGACCTGCGAGGAACTGACATTTAAAAGAAACACATTTGCACCCATCAGTGGAATTACTGCAGCAAATCCGATTTAAGAGACATATGAATATATCCAGCGTTGAGTAAAGAAACCAATTTAATTGCCACAGGCAGCGTCAGTCAGGCTGAATCAGTACATGTCTGTCAGTCCGCTGTTGTTTTGATCTGTGCCAGTGGAGGAATGCTTCTGCATGTGGAAGGTCGTATCCTTGTGCAGAGTGTGCTTTGTCTTGTCCCCCATCTGC
Source organism: Epinephelus lanceolatus (assembly GCF_041903045.1). Classification (NCBI taxonomy): domain Eukaryota; kingdom Metazoa; phylum Chordata; class Actinopteri; order Perciformes; family Serranidae; genus Epinephelus; species Epinephelus lanceolatus. The sequence continues at coordinate 14,815,583 of NC_135735.1, forward strand.
CCTGAGTGGCAGCTCAGCTTCATTTGGGAGACGTCACCTCTGTACTCTATCTCTAGCTGTCTCTGCTCAGGCCTTTGTGTGAGTCCCAGCCGTTGATTGGGCTGTATAATGTGACTGATGTCCTCTGGGCAATCTGCTGTTGGGACAAGGACGTGCTCAGGTGATCCAGAGGCTGATTGGCGCCCAGCTAATGGAGAGGACACCGTGACCTCTGAGGCTGTCAGGTGCCAAACCAGCCTGTTAATTATGCATCCGGACAGTCACCTGCCGCTGGAACCAGTCTGCCACCGCCTGCGTGGCGTCTAGACATGCAGACCCTAAAAATTCACAATTCACCAGCCTCACCAGTCACCGTGTGTGTGTGTGTGTGTGGTGAGTGTGTGTGTGAGTGTGTGTGTGTGTGTGTGTGTGTGTGTGAGAATTCTGGACCATCTGGTCTCAGGCTGAACTGTCTCTCTGCGCTTTGTGTGAACATCAGAGCAGGGGATACTTCACTACTGCTCATAGGTGTGTGAAATGTCCATATTTCCCCCAGTTACTATTTCATGGCTGAGCAGTGTTGGACGGCTGACCGTAACATTTTTCTCTCTGGCAGTCACCATCCATTTCTTCCTTTTTGTCATTCTTTCTGTCTTGCTTCATCCCTTACTTCTTTCTTATCCTCTCACTCTGTCCATGCAGATAACCATGTCTCTTGACAGTCTTTATATTTAGCACAAGGGACGTCAACGGTTAACTGTTAATCTGTTAGCCACAAGAATATTTTTGACCGGTTACACAGGTGGGTCTATAGGTTAATTCCATAGGTTTTTAAAAATGCCAAGATCCTGGATGCCAAGATGGCACCTATTCAGTCGTACAGAGTTGCTCGCCTGGCCTAGCTTCCAGGTTTACTTCCACGGTATACGGCCCACTGAATATGTGCAGTAGTGTTTCTCCCACTGGCTCTGCTCATGAGTTCCTGCTCAGCTCATAGACTTTGTCATGACGTCAAGGATTTTTAAATTGCTTTCTCTGCTTCAGCAAAGTTTAACAAAGATAAACCCTCTATGGATCAATACTTCATATTAGAAAGAGTCACAGTTGACCTTGTTTGCAGTTTGAGGTGTCTCTTTTAAGATCTCTTTTATAATGGCGGCCTATGGGGAAAATGCATTTTGGCTGCAGGGGATTTTTTCACAGCAATACCATGAGTGGCCACTGGAAAAAAATGGAAGCAAGTCTGAGCTGCTTTCCCGAGGCCCTGGCTCATTTTGCTATTCTTTAGTTTACTGCACTGCTCACCACCAGGTCTGGTGGGAGACAGTAAGATGCATTAACACGTGCAAACATAGTGCCCACCGCCCACTTTCCAGTCTCCACTGGTTAGTTAGCCTTGGCCGCTCTGCACTGAACACCAGCCATGTCAAGTGGGAGCTAGCTAGTGGTGCCCTTCATTTGGCTATTACTGCTAGTAACATCATAGCAACCCATCAGCATTGCTGTAAAAACATTGTGCCCACCCTGCAGTCTCCCCCTGAGGTAGCCCTGATAAATACGTGACTTAATTTTGAACCGCATACCCCCGTAGCATCACTGTTAGCTCTGTTAGCACTGTTAGCAGTGCCATTACAGCTAGAGGTGCTAACGTAGTTAACAATGCTAAAGGGGTTTTGTGGTTTAAAATGAAGCAGCTTAGTATGACCCGGGGGGAGACCAGAGGGTGGCCACTATGCTTGTGCAGCAATGTCTTCACGCCACAGCGTTACCAGCAGTAATCACAAATGAGTGGCTAAGGCTAACATTAGCTAAGAAGTAAAGACCAAAGGGTGGGCAGTGAGCACATGTTTTGGCATGTTACCGCGGCTAGCCGGCTGTTTGTCAGCAAAGCCAAAAAAAAAAAGAAATAAAAGGCCAAGCATTTACATCACAAACATTAATATTTTTTCCACCTCTAAAGAATAGCACTTGGAACACACTGCTAAAGTTCACTGTGTCAATGGGGTGTCGAACTAAAAGGAAAGGCCCCAAATTGTATTTCACATCATTTTGCTTTTTTTCCTGAAAAATTAACCAGTTCGAAGGTGCTGGGCTATTGAGAGCAAGATTAAGCACACATTGTTAATATATCTCTGTTGACATGTATAGCAGTGCCTTTCACCTTCTCACCTTTGTATGGAGAAGTAAGCAAATATTGATGTTTTTACCGCTTTATCTGCTTTTCTCCTCCCCCTCATCATCATTATCATCACCCACCACCTTCGCCTTATAATCCTACCTTGTCTCTCTTTAATTGGTCTTCTGTATGCTTGATCTACCCCTCCCCCTTTTGTCTCTGTCCTACATCTCCTTATTTGTTTTAGCTTCAGATGGTCTGGTAGATAGGCTAATTTCTCTCTCCTCTATCACCTTCTGTAATCAGACAGACCCTAAAGGAGCTGTGTCCTGCTCCATTACATGTAATACAGTAGGCTATACGTGTGTAAGTGTGTGTGTTTCTGTGTGTGTGTGGTCTGTTTGGTTATTGCATTGTTAGAGGCGCTGCCTGCCAACACTATTTCTTTTAGACAGACAAAAGCCTTGTTTTGGATGAGCCATGTTTATTGTTCATGCTGACACTGCTTTTATGACAGAATGACTAATGAGTACACTCCTGTGTGTGTGTGTGTGTGTGTGTGTGCGCACGTGTGTGGCATAAACACTATCAAAAACAATAGCAATTGGCAGCATCCTAAAATCCTGGCAAAGCGCAATTTATGATTTGAAATGAGTGCGGTGTGCCTGTGAATGAAGGGTAACTGAAGGACATTGGCTAGCATCCGCATCCTGCAAACCTTCAGGGAAGCCTTCTCTGAAAGAGTTCTCTGTTGTATTGCAAAAATTAATTAATGTGAGCACACAGCATCTTGTGTTGATAGCACAAAGCTCCATGATAATTTACAATAAAAACAAAAATGGAGCAGCTCTTCACCTTTGCCTAAAAGCTGTTATTGTATAACAAAACTAAAACCCAGACTCTCCTTTCGAGGTCGTTGGGTCTTTCAACCATAAAAACTCAAGTCTTGCTGTCTGTATGGCACTTAAATCAACAATGTAGACATTTATGCTCCATCGACAGAAGAATATTGAACTCTTCACCAAGCAATAAAAAGCAATAAGTACATGGGTCAAAGTCACAGCACTCACACAATACTATAAATAAAGAAAATATGTCCCTGCGGCTTCATTTTGAAAAGTGTTTATGTGGAATAGAAATGCACTCCGTAAAGAAATAAGAGTCAGGCCAAACATGCACTTAACAAGATACGACTGTAACAAAATCAATTATTATCAAGTGGTGCAGATAGTTGGTTTTTGCTTTGAAGCACTTTTTAAGGAGGCAAGTTGTAGCTGAAGACTGGACATGTGTGTTTAGTACTGAGTGGTATAGAAAGGTCAGTCCAACAATAAGGATCCAGAAGGCAACAGAGTCGAGGCCAGGCTGTGTACTAAACATGTCATATGAATTCCTTTTATTTTAATTACTATTTTTGATTCTGGTTTTCCTTGGGGGTTGAACTGGCAGGGAGATAAGGGATATGCTGTAATGTCTAAAGATGCATGAAGGTCAACCATGTTCCTCACTCCCAGACATGATGATGTCATTGAGGAGGATGATGGTTAACAAGGTCTGGCATCAATTGTAGTCTGAAACATGGCTCAGTTTCCTTCTAGTTTTTCTTAATCTATCCTCAACAGTCTTAGGCAAGGCACGGCAGTAGATCACAGTATCACACGCTAAAGCGAGAGTTAAACTTGTGCGTTGAATTAACGCTGTACCAGCGCCGTAGGCTCTGCTTTGACACATACCCTACACTGTGGCCTGATGTGCACCTCCTCAGAAATGTAACTACACATCGTGGTGACACAGACCTCCTGTTTATTTCTGTAGACTGAAAACCATTTCCCTCAGTGCAAATAAAGCTTTTATTTGCTTTTCATTTCAAAGATAAGAAACAATAAATTGTGACGACAATAAAGCCCCCCAAAAATAGCTTTTTAAGTGCTGTGTGTGATTTGTCCTGGCTTCATATGAGTAGAAGAAAGTCCGCCCGGGCACTAGGCTGTCCTAGGCTCATGCTAATAACTTTAGCATGTTGTATTTGTGGGAAAATGTGTCTACTCTAAGACAGTTGTTTTGTCTGTGAACCTTGTGAATTATACTGGAGCTGTATTTGGTAAGGATACCTTTGTAAAATGTTGCTCTTGGCTTCATATGAACAGAAGAAAACTCCCCTAGCCACAAGGCTAATTTATGCAATGTAAAAGCGTATAGGCTTGTGCTAATATTGTTAGCATGTTATATTTATGTGGAAAATGTAGGGTGACCAGACTTCTTGAAAAATTCGGGACAGTCCCGAAATCCAAGCAGTTCTCCCGAATCCCGAATTTTGCCCTAATTGTCCCGAAAATTACACTAGAGCAGAGTCTGGAGTAGTTATTGCCTGATAAAACATTAAAAACTGCTCATGGTGGTTGAGTCGTCCTGCAGCTCCCGCCGACTGCACATTGGTCTTTTATTTTGTTAGCTTTTATTTTTTGAGTTTAAAGGACAGGTGCACTTACACTGATCACTTCCATAAAATAAAACAAGAAATTGGAAAAGAGGAATAGATTGAAAAAAATGTTAAAATTAAATTAGGGAACTGATCACAGATGTATTGTGGCATGTCATGACAGCCAAGCACCAGCATTTCGAAGGGATAACTGCAAAGCGGTGCAGATACATCACTGCACCAGTGCAAATGCTCACATTGGCATAGGCCATGTGTGAAGATTACAGTGTATGCTCTGTGTAAAGCTAAAGCACAACTTTAAATCTGCCTTAAGGGCCCCTATTTAAACGATCTACAGCACATGGTCTAAAGTGCACAGCGCAATTTCAGTTGCAAGGGGCAAATGGGTTATATTTAGTCCCTTAATCAATCATAAGTGTTTTCAGGGCATAACAACAGTTCAAACAGTCAAAGTGTCATCTCCTATTCCCTTTAAAAGCCAGGTGCACCAACACCTGGCACGCTGCTATTTATGTGGCAGATTTGGCAAATTGGGAAAGCCAGTGGTTTTCTGCTGAGAGTAATGCAGTGAGAGCAGTGATGTCACTGCAGCAGATACTGTGGGACATTTAAGCAGCAAAACGAAAAACTGTAGTTTATAACTAAACTATAGTTATAAACTTCTCCTATATGCTTCTCCTCGTACGTAACTGCACACAGCGTCTCTTTTAATGGGGAATTGGACAGCAGCTCTGTTCTTTGCTATGTTCACATTTTAGAGAATCAAATGAATATTTTCCTCATCACTGATGTATTATTTTACCCACCTGAAACCCATCTGCGTGTCCGTGTGTGTTTAACAAGTTGTGTATGCCTGTTGTGAAGCCGCCCATGCAGGATCATCTTACTATCTTAATAATGCACCTTTTGCTGCCTCAAAATAGCAATCCACCAACAGTGTGCCTGATCACACTTCATTATGAGACCCACATGCCCATGGGTGCACAGATGGACACAAGTACATTTGTTATTTACACAATGAGGGCACTGGCTGTAAAAATGACAACTGTGTCAGTCTGAAACTAGCAATGACAGTTGCGTTGCGCCATGTGCCACTCTGTGCTGGGTAGGTAGGGCCCAGCATCCGTTGAGTTATAAAACTATAGAAAATATTAACTAGACTGTGGGAACAGAAAGTGAATGACTCAGACAAGTCTTGGTAGTTCCTGTTCTGAAAGTTTATATGTAATCTCCTAACTTTAAGTTTCCATTATTAACCCAAAGCCAGAGCTCTCGGAGAGGGGAAAGAAGAGAAGAGTGTGAATACAGTGATGTCATAATAAAAGATTTTACCTTCCCAAAAATAATGTGCATAAAAATAGTCAGAAGCTCATGCAAACTATTGTTTGTAACTATTGTTATATGTGTACAGATGCTGTTGCTACAAATTTACACTGCACTGAGGGTGCGCAAAGATTAGAAGGTAACTGCAACTAAAGGAAAGATGGTATAACAATGTTAAAAAGTTAGAGAGCTACCATAATAAAGATGGCTCAGGCAAAGAGAAACAATTTCCTCTGAGGGATTTAGAAGCAGTTTAATCATCATATAATTTAACAAGTTTATCCCAAGTGAAAAGACTGAGACATGTAAAATTATTTCTGTTCAGGAACTTTGCAGAGTTAATGTGTTTGTTGCATCACTAAAAGTATTGGGCTCCTTTACAGTCTTGTTGTGCTTTGATTTTACAACTTCCCTGCTAGTGTTTTGGGGTTTTGAACACATCTATGAAGGTCGAATTAGTCAGTCCCGCTCATTGTTTTATTCACACACTGTCCTTTCCCACCAAATACATTTCCTTTCCTTTCAGTGGCAGCTGTGTGTGTGTGGACACAGCTGGATGCTTGTGAACAGAGACCTCTCGTAAGAGAACAGCGCCTGAAAGTGGAAACTTGTTTGGTGATACAACATCAAAGTGTCAGTGAAGAGATGGTAAATTGGGAGAGAGTGACTCAGTGAGAGTCTGGGAATTTATATCACTGTGTGTATCACTGCCCTGTTTCCTGCAGCTAAACCTTTACTATAATTATATGGTAGCTGCTATACAGAAATATTGTAGGAATAATTATTGGAAAACATTGGCATTGAACTTTAAAAATGTCAACAATAAACATAATCTGTGGTTTTGTAGAATTGCCTAATAGTTGGTTGGAGCTGCTTAATATATATCCAGTATTTGAATCTGTTTTATTTACTGCAGCTTACATTTGCTGTGTGTTTATTACTCAAAAGTCAAGTTTTAACCCCTTAGCTGCAACAACATCTGCAAGCTGCTCACCAGTTTGGATTTATTCACCTACAGAAGATAACCCTCACTGATCACTATATACAGGAAATCGTAATTCTAAAGGCTGACTTAGACACAGGGTTTTGTTTTCTTCTGTCAGAACAACCAAAATTATGAGTTCAGTATTCGGTTAATGCACTGCACCCAGTTCAAGAGTTAACACCCCTTCCCAGCTCCTCTGGTTTAACTGGTTCAATGAAACACAGGTCTCAACACTGAACCATTTAAGTGTTCTGCTGTCTGTCTGTTGCTGGTGTGGACTTATCGCTTCAACCTGACCTATTTACTGGATGGAGCTCACAGAAAAACATAGGAGATAGAGATCAGCAAACTCCCACACATTGTGAAAAGCATGTCACATATGTCTTGTGTAGTGGGATTGTTAGATGTATTTTGTGACTCTGTGTCTACAGTACTCTTAAATCCAGTTCTCGCCGGTTTCCAGGGTTTATATCCTCCAAGCTTGCTGGTTTATATTTCACCTAGATGGATATAATGTCTGTGAAATCATAGCACTTGTCAATGTCGGCAAAGTGTTTCAGAGATGGAGAGAAAGTGTTGGTAATAGTTTAGCCTTCTGCTAGCGGGAGCTAAGAGCTCACATCTGCGACTTCAAGTTCAAGTTTATGTAGCAAACGTTAACTACAGCTTTGAATCACTTTGTGTGTCCTCCAGCTGACTCCTTGCTGATACAGGCCGCCTCACTGGGAGGAGAGTGGGCAACAGCTCCAGGGGACCGGACAGTACTGATTCACAGCCGGATCAACAGACTTTCTCGGCTGCTGTTACACAGGTAAGACCCGGTGCTGCCACTGGCCACTAGGGCTGTAACAATCCATCAATCGTAATCAATATAGTGATTCAACAAACAGTGATCAAATATCATCAATGCAAAGTGAAAACATCAGTCTATATCATCATCCTTAGGATACACCTAAATGTTGAAATGCTGTGTCTTCATCAAACAGGAAAAAGACGAAAGAAAAAGACCATGAGGATAATGTTGTTTTCTCAAGAATAAATCAGGAGTGTGAAAATAGTTTGGAATTCGGAGGAAATGTTGGTCAACAAACAAAGCACGCCCCAGTATGTAAACGATGCCATTATGAGATAAAATACTCAGGAAACATGATGAATCTGCCTGGCTGGGCATGTTGTGCCATGACTGTTGTGAGAACTTTTCCATCAGGGCTTTAAGCTAGATAGCCCTGATGTGTAAGGAAAAGATGATGGTTTGGGTTAAAGTGGGTTAAAAGAAGGGTAACCAATCCCATGTGCTGCTTGTTATATGTTGGTGGAGTCATTTTTAAGTAACTTTACGGCATGTAACAGGTTAGAGTTATTTACAGTGTTGTCTCATATCAATTGCAGGCCCCTGAGTTGAACTAAATCGAAATTGCATCGTGGCAGAGTTTGTGATATCTGCAAATATTGTATCATTGTCCAAAGAATCGATATATTATATTGTGATGAAACTAGTGATTTACACCCATGATGGCCACCAGCCCGCTGTGACAACCAGCACTGGGCGATTTGTGCAAATTAAAGGTGCTACAGCCACTGACAGAAGGTGGCAGGGAGCAGGGCGGAGGGACCGTGGAGTGGCTAGCTAGCTGGTTTTTGTCTCATTTGTGGTCTGGTAAACAGAGAGAGTCTGTGGCATATTGGCTCAGTGTCAAAGAGGGGCTGAGCAAATGAGCTGCACTCAACTGTACGAGGAAATAAAATTCAATTAATTAATGCATGATAAACATTTGGTTACAGTATAAAGTGCATGCATATGGTCATCCGGTGGTACGGGCTCAGGAGAGAGAGGGGAGAGCTGCAGGTTTGTTTTTGCCTTCACAGCATAAAAAACAGGCCGTGCTAAAACACTCTCTGTTGTGCTTTCCCAACACTGTCTTCTTCTAAGTGCTCCCACTGTCTCTGTATTGACAGATTACTAAGAGGAATGGTCCGCCTGTCCTCTTTATATTCCAAATGAGGTTAGATTAATGATAACATCGCATAAATTGGATGCTGGCTGACCAGATGGTTTCAGGGACATTCTGTATATGAAATCACAAAAGGCAATGTAAGGACATTTTTTCAAAAAAGACAATTAGTGGATTGGTGGTTTAGCCAACAGTATTTCCAGACCATAAGTGAATTTTATTCAGTTGCCTAGAGTCTCTTACTACTTGTACAAGGGCAGCCCATTACTGAAACATCCATTTACTATAGCATTTTTTTTCTGTACAGGGTCATGACGATCTGACTCTAATTCCAGCCTGCATTAGGTGAAATGGAGGTGAATGAAATTTCTTTTGAAATGCTCACAGCGTTCAAAGTAGCATTTAAAAATTCAAAAGCAACATCTCTTTCCAGAAACAGTGGCCCAGTTTCTTTCTGGATAATCCACAGAAGCACTTGAAGCAGTTTGCGTCAGGACTATTTCCTCAGGAGAAAGTAGTTTCAGATTTAGACCACACATCCTAAAACATATTTAACTGTTTTTACACAAGACGTTTACATGAGTAAAATCTCTTTAATTCAACAGGAATTTGTTCTGGCAGTATCAGTGGATCTTGCTGCTTTGCTTATGGTTTAACAGTTTGCCTGCTCTACATCTATATCTACAAGCAAGGAGCAGCTGGGTGCAGCTAATTCTTACACATGCACTTGTTAGTTACTGTTAAAATAGGATAGATGGGATGGAAACAAACCGTTATATTAATAGATGGTTTATTTGTCAGTAGTAGTCATAGATTGTATATAGAGACAGACAATGCGTCTCCACCTATCTACACTGTACAGTAGTAAAGCTAGAGCGTCTTGCTCTGGTGATGTCTTTCCGAGGCAGAGTCCATGTAATAGCGATCTCTGCCATATCAAATTTCCCGCCCATACACCCATCCGACCAATTGTGAGTAGTGCCGTTGAATGTGAGCTCACAGATTGGCTCACACAGTTGTCAATCATCTTGTGAAATCCCTGTTAATAACATTAAATAACTGATTAAAACTGTTTGGTCCATGTCCCATCCACTAACATGAACGGGGCAGGCTATATGACCTATTCTTTAGCCAGCCACCAGGGGATGATCGAGATGTTTCAGCTTCAGTTTCAGGGAGCTGTCATGTCATTCATCTTTATATACAGTCTCTGGTATTAGTTAGCTTATTAAAGGGCAACTTTGTTTTTTTTTTAATCGGTCCAGTACTAAGCGAGAGCGCTGCAGCTGGCAGCGGTGAAACAGGCTGTGACGTAACCACTTGGCGCATTTGTACACCATCAATGTACATCCACTCAAAGTGCTTGTTTTTGTTGCTGACAGGCTCAGATTGTTATTCCAAGTGTCTGCCAACATTATGGAAAGGACCCTTACAGAGAGAGACCTTTTTGTTAAAGAGCAAGATTTTGTTTAACGAGAAAAAGAAAACAAAATCCCCATCGCCAAACCCACCAGACTCCGTTTAAATAGTTATTTTAGCATGTTTGGAGCCAGCATATTTTCACATCGAACTGGGTAAATTAAGGGTTTATTTCAACCAAACCAGAGTTGGTGATTCTTGGGACAGTGGAAAGAAGAACAAAGTCTGTTTTATAATGATAAAATGACTGTTTATTTAAATTCAATCTGGTGGGATTGGCGATAGTGATTTCAGGGCTGTTTCTGGGTTAACAAAAAGGTCTCTGCAGGGTTCTTTCTATAATGTCAGACCCTTCTAATAAAAATATGAGCCTGTCAGTGGCAAAAACAAGCACTTATAGTGGTCGTAAACTGACAGTGCACAAATGTCCTGAGTGGTTACTTTGCAATCTGTTTTGCTCTCACACAGTACTGGACAAATTTTAAGAACTGTTGCTCTCATTACTCAATTAGACACAAAATATGGGAAAATAGGGTCCAGATTGAAATATATGGACGTTACCCTTTAACTATTTCAGTTATTCCCTGTAGCACACATACAGTACAGCTGCCATGTTCTACAAGCTCTTAGGATTGTGCTTCACATTGGAGCTACAGTATATATTGTGTAAGCATGCATTATGAATTGCTTTAGCACCACGTCACTACCGGTGTTTTGAAATATCTGAATCTGAAATGCTGTTCTCGTGTGCAAAAGCATTTCCCCTGATGCCGAGAGCCAACGTCAGAGGTAGAGACAAAAATAACGTAGATAATCTAATTTAAATATTTATTCTCAGGGGACGCAGGAGTAAGTGCTCTCTGGCATCACTGGAATCCTGACAATAGCACTCTCCCATTCCTCTCCATCCTTCAAACAATTCAATAAGCTAATACTGGTAGATCTTGTCTTTTCCATATTCCTTAAATGTATTTTAAAAATTCTTGTAATGGCACTTGGAAGCTTCTGATGGCAGATATATGGGGTTTTTCCTGTCACAATTTTACATTAAAATTAATCCTACCTGCAAATTAGGATTTGAGATGAATGAAATGAAAAATTAAACAAATAAATAATAAAGAAATCGGAGGAAAAACCACCAAGGTTGCATTCAAGGACGAGTCTGCATCGGGGATGTTGCACATATTTGCCAGGTGTGCCTTTCTCTCTCTCTCCTCTCTTTTCTTCGTCTCACACACACATACTCACACTCTGCACCTTTTCTCCAAAAACCAGGCCAATCTCCTCCTGTCTGCGGAGATTGAGCTGCTCATCAGAGCCTGTTAATTACACCGTTCTCCAAAGGGATGACAAGTTAAGCCACTCTTTTTTCCTGGTAGGGTCTGAGGCATGGAGGCGGGCCTAAAAGCTAATCTCAATAATCCATAGGGTGGAAGGACACATCTTTGCTGTCATCAGTCATCGACGATTCCAGCTATCGGTTAGCGGGAAATAACTGTCTCCATCTCCTGCCAGCTTCTAGTGAGATATTAGGAAACATAGCCAAGTCCCTGCATGGCACTTCACCTCCGTGGTTTTTCCACACCTCCCCCAACCTCAGTGTCCATCCACTGCTCTCCCCTATGCCCTGCTCTATTACAGCATGAACAAGGACATAATTGCAATTTAACACAGTTACAGACATGGAGGAGATATGACTGTCTTGTGGGAGCCTGATGGCTAGGTTTTCCTGCTTGCCAGTCTTCGAGGCCTCCTCCCCTGCCGAGTACAATGCAGCCTACATGGGAGCAATGATCTTTGTACGACTGGACTATCATTGAGTCTTAATAGGGCTTTTTCGAATATGCTTTGCTTGTATTTGTGCTGAGAAAGGGTACAACAGGTTATATCTGTACTTCCTTTTGCTGAATCTTTGTCAGCACCCAGTTTGTCATTAGCAGTGCCCCACCTCATCCATGTTACCATCAGAACATGCTAATGCTGCTGTCTGTTTACTCACACTCCCTTTTTGTTGTTATGTTATGATGATGTTTGGAAAAGGTCAAGTGATGCATCTGCTTACCCTAACCTTTCACCAAGAGCTTTTAATTAGCGCCAGCATCACTCAGCATATGGCGTAGTTTGTGTGGATGTGTGTGTTTGTGGCTGTGTAAGTCTGTGAATGTGCATGTACAGATGGGTGACAAATTAAAGGAGAAAACCAACATGAGGAGCCAGAGCAGCTTCAGTGGTCTTTGGCATAGGTTCGATGAGTCTTTGGAACTCTACAGGAGTGATAGAACGCCATTACTCTGAAAGATATTGCTTCATTTGCTGTTTTGATGGTTGCAGTGGAGAGTAGGGTTGGGTGCTGAAACCTGATGACAGTATAGCAGGACTGGTACCTACCAGACTGACCCTAAACACAGATTTCAGTGCCTTATCTTGATGTCAGCCAGTGTGTGATTGAGTGTGTGGTTGAAAGAAAGAGAGAGCGGGCGTGTCTGTGATGGTGATGCGGGGCAGCAAGGCTGCAATGGCCCTGGGCACTGAGTATGAAGTTTATCATAGCAGTGTAATGTGTGGACAGTTTAGGCTATTTGTAAGTGAAGAAATGCCACAACTCCTCAAGACCCAAGCTAGGTTCTCGTGTCTTGCTCGCTACCTGCTGATTAAAGTCAACAGTTTCAGTCCATGGATGTGTAAAGAGACCGGGATTCAGCTTCGGAGGCAGAACTGGTTCATTGCTATGAGGTTGCTCACCAGCACATGAAGCCAAAATGGTTCACCTGCTACAGTGGAATTACATGGATAATGTTGGGATTATCAGCACTGCTTCAGCACTTTGCGGTCTGTAGAGCAAGAAAACTAGAGACTTCCACCGGCCGAGCTGGCTACTTCTGGTTTAGCTCTCCATTAACTTGAATGGGGATAAAGTGATTCAATCATGCGGCCCTTCTAGACTTTCCAAGTGTCATGTTATCTGACTTAAATAGATTAAATCCCGATTGTGAAACGAGTCATTTCGTGGGGGTTATGATGCTCAAAAAAATGTATCCACTATTTTATAGACATCTCTCTTGCCATGTTCGTCAATGGCAAAAAAGTATTTTGGGGCTGCAGGGCATCATATGACAGATGTAATTACACTGTTTGGCCACTACGAAAATTGGCTTCAAAGCCCAGCGCACTTCCTGGGGGCCTAGGTTAGCCCTGAAGTTAGCGAGCGAAGTTAGCCTCCCTTAAGGTGGACAAGCTGTTGTCATTGCACTGACAGTAAACAAATAATAGAGAAATGTCTGGCCGCAGAGTCTCTCCTGAGTTAGGAAGACAATACCGATCCCAACTTAAAACATATTTTGCTATTAGTAGTGTAACTGTTAGTTAGTGTTACATTGTTGTAGTTGGTTTAGGTTTTATTTATTTATTTTGTCAATTTCTTCATGGTGTTTTGTATTTATTTATATCTAAGTATACTTTGAACCGTTAAGAGTTAACATACTGTTCAATTTCCAGTTCAAATTTGCCTTTGCAACAAAAAAGCAGTTCTTTAATGTCACTGACTGTCGTTTTGTGGCTTTTTAAGAAAGTATTGGTAAGTAATTTTTTGTCATCAGTATCGGGGGAAAAAAAAAAACAAAATTAGGCAGCCCTAGTGGAGAGTGCTGTGTTACGGCCACACCCTAAATTTCATCAAACCGTTCATTGTCCCATCATGCACCTTCTTAGAAATGACGTTTATAGGCCTATACAACTAATTTGCAATAGTAAACACCTATTGAAAGAAATATAATGCAATCTGATTTTTTTAATCAACATATGACAGACTCAACATGAATCAACATGACAAAATGTTTGAAATTGAAGCCAAAAGTTCACTGACAACCTATTCCATTTATTTCCTCTATTATATCTGCTCTTGCAGTGCAGTACCTGCTTGTGTAGCAACTGAAACCTGATTAACATATTTAAAGTTTTGTTTAGGCACTGAAAGTGACTGGTTAATGTTGGGGAAACTTTTTGCACACCCATCATCCACCCAGTCCACCTCCTTACAGCTTGCCTGCACTTTGCACCTCCATCACTGCCAATGAACATTATCCAGGCAGCAGCTACTCCTCCCTCAAAACGTAATTGTCAAAACAAATCAGCAGTGTATAAACTTATGACAGGGTTGCCTCATGTCTTGTGTGGAAGCATCTGCATTCAGTGTTTCTTTAATGTGTCACCCTTCTTTTAGAGATTGTTGTTGCTGATCAGACTGTGGGAGTAGCTCTGGATAAAAGCATGGTCAGAGTACAGGTTCCATTTGTTTACGTGTGTGGACACTCATGAGTCAACTCAACAGCTTGCCTTATCACCTGGTATCTTAACAAGCGGATAGCGTAGTGGCCTGTTTACCACTGGTTGGATATTAATTGGTCTATTATGAACAGCAGACTAACCCCCTGAGCAAACAACCCAACCCAGATCACTTCTTACTTCAAACATAGTCCTATACCTATGAGATTCTCTGGTAGTGTGATCTCTGTTTTGCCCTGTATTTCACTTTAGTTTGAACAAACAAATCTGCACACTGACTTTTTCTGATTCTCCTAATTTAATTCTCGAACTTCCGTCCATGCTTAGCTCCCTTCATTTATCCATCCTCTCCTTCCTCAAACGTCGCCTTACATGATGAAGTCTGTCCACTCCAGCCGTTTTCTCTATAGCCCAGTAAATATCAATAGCATCTGGGTGATATTTACTGGTGTGGGGAAGATGAATGCCCTGCTCTAAATGCTTCAACCTCATTGCCTCTTGGAGTATTAGTCATGTAAACAACGTCTGCTTATTAATGGTAAAAGCTTTCCCTAATGATCCACACCTCACATGAGTCTGAAATATCAAGTCAGGGCATAAAGAGCAGCCATAGATCATCATAATGAATGATGGGAGGCTGGCAGAAGGCTGGGGGAGGAGACCTGTCCCAATGCTAATTCACTCTCTATTTCCCTGCCTGATTCATATGCTGTTTGGTCATAATACATCAAGGCTGTATGATTCTTCCATTAAAGCAGCTAGTTTTGCCTTCACTTCACTGGAGGTTATTTGTCAGCATTACAGGACACTTATACATTTGGTAGTGATGCCAGCTTTCCTAAAAGTCAACAGCAAGGAGATGCACAAGTCACTGTAATTGCATGCAGAGATGAAATCACAATCTGACTTCCCTTTTGCACGTCAAGTTGCTCTGTATCCTGAAGGCAACTCCACTAGGAATGCAAGTAATTTACAAACCTAATCAAATGTGTTCAAAAGGAGCGCTATGTGTCTTTTAACGAGTGTTCTGTTATCTGGCTGACATGATCAGTCCCCTGAGAGAATCCATCAAAGCCCTGTTGTCTTCATCACGCTGGATGGTTCCAAAGAAAATTGGCATGTATGTGAATTTGTTCTTGTCAAATGTTGGGTAATCAAAAGCCAGCCAGCCATAAATAAACAAATTCACTTCACTACACAGTGGCATACTAACTAGCTTCACCGCAGTATTGCTCATAATGGGGTGTGATTATTTTTATACCGCTGCTGAGCGGTCAATGACAATGATAATTCCATAATGAATCAGAAGTGTACCTGTGAATTTGCTCTAATTGCCTCTGTCACTTATTCACCACATCCACGGGCATGTTAGTTTTAAAACGTCCATTCTGTGTAAAACAGCAACCCGTTCACATCACATCAATAGGATAATGAAAGTGCCTCAGGGAACAATGGTTAGGGGTCAGGAATGGGGAGCGGTGCATTAACGTTGCTATAAGAGTGTTACATTATCCATGATGCAGGTGGATGTGCCTTCAGAGCCTCTTAACTCTGATTATTTGATTCACCAATTAGCTCTGAAGGTTTAGATGGAGAGGCTAATGGATGGGTGGCTTAAGCGATGTCAAAGCTGCCTGTTGTTAGTGTTTCTTTTCAGCTGAGAGCAGAGAGATAACCCCACATGACATGGTGATGAAGTAGTGGACATCACATGTAAGAAATGGCTTATTTTAAAGGCATAGTTTGGACATGGAAGCTAAGCAATGTACTGCTGTGGACGGAGGGCAGCAACAAAACGAGTTTGGGTGCGACTTTTTTTTAGGTGGCTAAAATACATTGTGTTGCTGACTCCCATCCACAGCAGTACATTGCTTAGCTTCTGTGTCAGCACTTGTGCCACTTTTACACACGGGGTGCATGCCAACAGACATCTACTGTATGTAACACACTGACTACAGATAAGTACCTTATATATACCCGCACTTCAAAAGATCCGAGCTATCCCATCAAACGTCCAGTGTGTAGGATTTAGTGGCATCTACTGGCAGAAATGGTAAATAATATTTATGTTTTCAGTAGTTTATAATCACCTGAAAATAAGGATTGTTGGGTTTTTGTTGTCTCAGAATGAGCCGTTTATATTTACATACAGAGTGGGTCCTCTTTCACAGAGGCTACCATGTTGTTCTACAGTAGCCCAGAATAGACAAACCAAACACTGCCTCTAGATAGGGCCATTCACAATTTCATGTTTTCATGTCAGCCACCGTATTTCTCCAACACACGGTAGAAGTTATAGCTCTGCAACCTCACCGCTAGATGCCACTAAATCCAACACACTAGACCTTTAAAGCTACAAATGAACTGTACTAGTGTTGCTACAGTTTCTATAGTGTCTGTGTGTAAGAGAGAAGATGTGGGCGTCTTGCTACACAGGCAAAATACATCCAGGGATTATCCCTGCTGTTCTCTCCTTTCTGTTCCTGGCCTCCAACTTGAGCAACCAAGCAGTGCCAGAGCTTACACTCTGTTTTGAAAGAATTGTGTGACTAACCTGTAAAGGAGGGGGTGGAGATTTCATTGTGAGATATTGTTGGGTGGAGCATTGGTGGCATGAATCAAAACATTATCTGAAGTGGTACAAGGACCTAGGAGTGTTGCCAGTTTTTTTTTTCTTCAGAAGTTAGGCTTGCAAAAAAGTTTCGAGAGGCTGTTTAATGCCTCTAAGCACTAAATTGCACATTATTGTCATCACAGTATTTTTTTTTTTCAACACAAAGCCTATGTTACTAACTGGGGATGTGGATTTTGAAATATGTCTGCTGACTAAGCAGGGAGGGTCTCATGAAAGACCAGGCTGCATTGTGGGAAGTGTAAGATCCATACCTGGGATTTAAACTCAGGATACCTCAGCCTCTGCTTGAACGACTTTAACCATTTTTCAAGGACACCCTGTCTCTTACAATTCCCTCAACATCGTGAAAGTCTAATTAAAAATCACTGGAATATTACTTATATCAAGATCTGTGTAGTGTAGTCTTCCCACTGTGTGGGTGCAAGTGTGGTTGTGACAAGTATATGGGAAGGATGGCGGTGAATAGACAAACAGTAGTTGTCAGTGATTGGTTGTTGGTCACACTCACATGGACAATCGCAGCTTCATGTTACAGATACGCTGCTATTCGGTCCACTGAACCTTCATCTTTCAACTTGCATAATCATCAGCACTTGTGTGTGCTGGAGAGCCACGGTGGGCAGAGAAAATGAGCCGATATCTGCTCAGAAAATCACTATATGTTGCTGGAATCATTTTTAAAATGATGTTAGACTGTGAAAGCAACCACTTTGGTAAGCTGGCAGTAATGTGAGATAGAGAACATATTGTTGTGCAGGAAATCTGCTGCACAGACACAGAAAAAATGTAGTCATGTATGGTTGTCGCACACTCATGTTAGAAAACACTGTTCTCTAACCCAAAACGTGATCTTTTCTCTTGACCTAACCAAGTAGTTTTGTTGCCTAAACTTAATTATGACAGCTTACAACATTAACTGTGTATACATATTTGACGACCTGGAAATGAGAACAGGTTGATAGGACACACATCATTTTTTTAGTGGACATCCTTTTAAAAACAATGAATCGATCTTACAAAGACAGGTTTTAGACTACTTACAGGAGCTACATGTAAGAAATCTAATGCAAATAGTCATAAAATCCTCCTAATATGTCACAGAGACTAAGGAATAATGTTCATATAACATACTGATCTCACCGACAACAATAGTACAGCCAGAATATTCGCATTAAAAAAAATATTTTACGGTCCGCAAATCATGTTTATGTTTTGAATTTGTGTTTTGGCCTGTTGCGCCACCCACCGCCGTCTACCAGTCACACAGTCAGTAGAGTCTCAGCATCAGTTACAGTTACGACTGAGCTACAGCAGCACGGCAAGCAGCGTTAGCAGTGTCCTGGTACATAGCATTAGCAGCCGGCTCCTCCGGCAGCAGCGTTAGCAGCAGAGAAGCCGGACTTGCTCGAATGGTCCGCTGGAAAACCAAAGATCAAGGACGCGGCGACACGGCCCTGCCACGGCAGCCGCCCATGGGCAAACAAATCAGTCTCCAGCGTGCCGCTGTCCAGCAACCTCGAATCTGTAGGGGAGGGGGGGCGGACACGACTCGCGGCAGTATTTTGAATTTGAGTGCAGTAACCGTTTTGGCCACATTCTTACATACAGCGCCTTTAAAATGACATCATATCTTTCAATATAAATATGCCGGTGCTTGGTTAAGATCTGTTTTTGAGGTTGGTACTTATGCAGTCTGTTCTTGCAGTATCTCTTTGGGTGCTGCTGGAAACAACACTCACAATTCTCCTGATAATGGAAATTCACCATGGTTAACTTACTGTCAGAGGTTTTTTTTTTTTTTAATCGCACTCCACGATATCGTATATTGTCCCATCTCTAGTTTTCAGTTCAGTTTTTATCAGTGTCATTTTTGCCTGAGTGGATACTAAAGCATTTAATTCAAGCAGCTATTCAGTCAAAGCCGAGATTCCCACAAGACCTGCAGTCTAGTCACGTCGACTGGGCTGTTCCTACTTATGAGGTCACCATTCCATGGTCAACTGCCCAGTAAGCACTGGAAGAGATCAATCACCATTTCCACTCCGACAAACTCTAGAATCCTGTCCAAGAAGGGCGATCACCCCCATGGGCCCTGGATCAGATCTCCCAGTCTCACACATAGTGCATTACTTATGACCAGAGAGCCACTTGACACAGGAGTGGTCAAGATTATTGCTTTATTGGTGGCGAGAGGATGTCATTTGAGATGCAGCACAAGTAGCCAAGCTTTAAAAGCACAGTGGCTCTCACATTCCCACTTGTAAAAGTGCTATCAGACCTGTCCAGCCAGCTACGGCGCCTGTGCTAGCCTTGGCACTGGCACTAGGCTGGAACTGGGCTGGGCCTGGGGCCGACTGCACATAAAAACACAGGGACCATATCCTGAGAGGAAATACAATCCCTCGCTCCTTCCACAACCCCATCCCCCACTGTCTGCTTCACCGGCTAGGGTCTGGATCTTCTCTAGTGAGAAGTGTGTTTGGAAATGTGTGTATAAGTGCCGGCTTATATGGGACTGTTTATCTTAGGTGAGGGCAGTGGGTATTAAGGGTCACTGTGTAAATGTTGTTGAAAAAGAAGGTCTTGCGCCTGCATACATTCCACGCCTCCTGATAAACACAGATCAGTTTTTGTCTCTGTGTGCATTTTCTTTATTCCCAGTCCCATATGTATATTATCCTGTCAAAAGGGATTTCGTGTAGCTCCTAATGTGAATGTGTCTTAGCGAAGGCCTTACAGTATGCTGTTATGTGGAGAAGCGGGGCTGAAAGTGATGACACAGGATCACTTTGTTTCACCCCGGAGCCCCAGCCTGACCCAGGGCTATATCATAATAATAGCTCTGTGTGACAGCCATACTGCTTCACTCAGAACAAATGCTAGCTGACAGTTGTCTCTGTGTGAGGACCAGCAGGCTCTAGCTGCTGCTGGTGGCCTCTCTCCAGCTCCATTGTACTCTAGGTAACAATACAACTGAATGGTACAGAGCCAGAGCTGGTGATGCTACCACCAGGGCAGTTGTACACGGCAGCCAGAGCAACATGAGCTATCAATAATGTAGCTGGGTCAAAGCACTGGGGAAAGGACGAACCTGAGAGTAACATATTCAAGGTTGACTTCACATCAGAGAACATACATATTAAAAACACATATAGCACTGAAATCATAGGCTGTATAGTCTAATATAGGTAGCCACAGTGACATCACCCATTGGTTTTTGGACCTCTATTGACCATATTTGGACGATAGGGTGGAGCTGAGGAGGAGCAAGTGGTGGATGTGACTCATAAGCCCTTTTTACACAGAGGCTGCATGTCAGGGCCCCTACAAATTCTCTTCATTACACAGCATTTGCTTTGTTACACAGGACTAAACAGCAGCAGCATAATGCTTGTTGTTGGTGATTTAAGATAGCACACTGGCATCCCGGAAGCAAAAAAGGCGTGACAAGCGTGACATTTAACACAACAGCATTGGCCTCTAGTGTGATGTATATGCATGGGGCAACTCTCTCTAAACAATTACGATGAAATAATGTGGCACAAACAATCATTTACCTTCCCTGTTATTTGGTGGTTGACTTCATCCTCTGCTCAGAGGGTAAGGAGCTCTTGCACCCTTTTGTCTTCCTAATTTGTAGACCTTTTCGGTTGCTGTTCTTCTTCTCTGAGTTAACTGCTAATTGCTGCTTTTTAACCCTTTGAAACCTGGAGTGACATCACTTTTGTTGTGCTGCTTTCAGACACCTTTTGGAAGTATTTAAACCTTTGAACCCTGAGCAAATTGGTGCAGTTTTAAAAACATGGAGAGAAAAAAAGCAATGAGCAACTTGCTAAGAAATGTCCCACAAATTGCAAAAAATAATAGATTCAGAAAATAATTTAAAAAGAAAAAACAAGCTGGGGAAAAACAATATTTCTAATTATTTTTATTGCATTTTAAAATTATGTTACAGAATTTTAAAAATATATTTTAAGCACTTTTTCCAGGTAATTTTCTTGTTTGTTTGTTTGTTTGACTCTTCTTTCTTTCTTTTAAAACTTTCTTTCTTGTATCTTTTTACTAATTTCTTGCAAATTTTTTGGGTTGTCAATTTTTTCGTTGCCCATTTCCTTCTTCACATAGTTTTGAAATCAAGCCAATTTGCTCAGGTTTCAAAGGGTTAAATTTATTAGCGGTAAGTTGCACAAATAACACGTCGTCACAACATCAGACCCGTCCCGTGATTGTATCTTTTGTAAAGGATGGTAAGGCGACATAACGGAGTGAAAATCCCGCCTTGAACAGGAATTGTAAAGGGGGCCGTAGATTGTGGGGACACCTCGCACACAGCCTGTCAGTCAAAGTGGCCACGCCCATAATTATGCACACCTTTAAGCCTTAACAAAATTTTGAACTGTTGAGTTGCATAGAAATGTACCTGCTGTACAGTTGTCATGAACAGGGAAATTAGCTATGGAGGCCAAAACCTTTTTTTTTTTTTGTTATACCAGGCTGTAAATATGTTTATAAATTTTTTTACTATCTTCTTTAATATCGTCTTTAATATCTTATAATATTTCTGATGTAAAGTTGGTCATTTTAACATAGGTGTCTATATAGTTTGATTCACTTTTGGAGCCAGCCTCAAGTGGCCGTTCAAAGAACTGCAGTTTTTGACACTTCCACATTGGCTTCATTTTCCAGAGGTTGCCGCTTTACTGGAATAGCAAGATCCAAGAATTTTCTCTTTGTTGTTTGTTTCATTCACACTTTTCAATCAGTTCCCCATTCCAACCAATCAGATGACACCTTGAGCCAGGTGTGTGGATGCCCTACTAATCCCCTGCCCATACACCCCCTTCATGATAACGGGGAATCCCCAAGCTTCAAAAGCGCAATCTGGTTCACTACAGGCTGGCCAGGTCGGATGGCTTTGACAGGGTCATTGTTTGTAATGGCCATTTTGTGGTTCCAGGGGACACTGGAGGGTCGAGTATCAGGCCGCCTGGCCAAACAGTCACCCCACTGTTCTGCAGCAGAGAACACACAGAGAAGCCTCAATTAGTTTCTCCAGTAATCTCCTTCCCCTGTCACATGATCTGGGCTGTTTGTAATAACACACAGGGGGCCGGGGCTGGCCCGGTCAGGAAATGAGATGATCCATGGATGACAGCTTAGACACACAGCAGCCACTTATCTGTTATTACTATGCTACAAAAACAATCTCACTTTCCCCTGTGTGTGGGTATGTGTGTGCGCGCACATGCATGGGTTTGCACATGATTGCAAGGATACAGAGAAAATGAAGTGCGATATCACATCAAATCAGAGATCAGAAGATTGGAAGATAGTGAAGGCTAATCTAAAACTTTGTGTGTGTGTATGTGTGTGTCACTGAACCATAATCACAACTTGTTGATACCATTGCTGGATCCACTGTGATTTGGGAGTGTATGCAAGTTTTTCTTTTAAGGACTCTGCTGTTAAACCTTGAACAATCCTTTCACTACCGTAGGCCTCTGCCAGCCCACCAGAGGCCCAGCGTCTCCAATAATCAGCATCAACATCACCTGTGTCATGTTCTCTGTCAGTGATGTGGATATTCTGCTCCACCCTGTACTGTATCCATCCCCTCACTGTCCCATTGAATATGTAGGCGCTATCAGTTGTGTAGCAAGATTGCAAATGATGACTATGTAGAGTGTACACACAGATCTCCATAAGAGTGAGAGTGAGAGAGAGACCTCCTCTGAAAAGCTTCAGTTCAAAGGCTGAGACTTGCTTCTCTCTTTGGCTCTTGGCAGAGTCAGAGATCAAAGCTAAACGCTGAGCAACAAATGTGTGTTTCTGTCACTGGCGATTTGTCTGTGTGTTTGATCAGCAGCCTCCCTTATCTCCCTGCCTCACTCTGCTGCTAATATGCAGTAATGGACTGCCTTTCATGAGACAAGAGATGGGAGCTTGATGTGAAGGATGTGACTGAGGTGAATGGAGCAGATGGGAAGACACTTTGCAGACAAATCACACAGATTCCTGAAAACTTGACAGTGTGTACGTGGGTTGTGTCTATGCAGGTAGATTAGAAATAATACATGTCCATCTATAATCGTTCCGACATTACTGCCATACAAAGGCTAACCACCGTAAGGATGCTGACCCTGAAACTGGAGAAAATGGCCTCAAAGTTTCTTGACTGTCTAGCTAAATGTGTTATAGGTAGAGAAGCTGCAATGCATTTACTAAATTGGTTTTCAAAAAGTAATTTTTATGCCTAAAACTCATCATCAGTGATTTGACCTATGACCTCAAAAATGTGTTAAAATAGTTACTGGACTTGTGCCCAGGCTACACTGCCTTTGTAAGCAGCGTGTATGCATCACATAACCTCTTTTTTTTTCTTTCAGTGCCTGTGTAACAGGTTAGAGCAGCTTCACTGCCTGCATGAGCAGCGCCGCTCAAGGGGTGGCACGGCTGCAGCTACTGATATTTTCTCTGTACATGATGCGTGCAGTTTTCATCAAAAATCGAACAGTGAAAATGGTCTTTTGATAATCATATGTCATCATGCCACCTTTCCCGACAGTTTTAAAGTCTATATCTGTCACATACCCGAGGAAAAAAAAAAAAAAAAAATCAACACCTTATGTTTTTCCGTTTTTAAAATTAAATCTACCTGATAAAGATAATATTCACTTCATCAGGTTTGACCTAAATTAAGATTACTTGACATCAGCATCATCATCTTCATAGCTGATCTTGCTATGGACATAGTCATGTTAGCAAATATTTTGTCATTTGTGTTATCCTCATTCTTTTGTTCACCATTCATTGTAATACGCTTAATGTGGTTTTCCTAGGCCCAATAGAATCCTAAAACTCTGGGTACCCAAGGCAGATCATTGGAAACTAGATGTACTGCGATTTGCCTTGGGTTTTGGTTTCATTTGTAGTTACTGCAATTTTCACACCCTATTTTCTCTCGAACAGAACAAGATTGAGTCAGGAAATTTTGTTACAAGATAGAGGAGATATCCAGAGGTTTAATTTCAGTCATAACTCAATTTTGACCAAGACTGTAGTTACTGCGGCTAGTCTTTGTAGGGCAGATTACTGAGGACGTCATACGACATGCACTTTTTTGATAGACTAATTTCACATTATTGAAATACAGATACACACACCTGATCCTTTCTCTGATTACCCAGATCACAATCTTAAGCACTGATAACCTCCCTCACTCCCTGTTTCTCTCCCTCCTCTGTCTTACTCAGGGCTTTGCATAAATTAAGAAAGCAGGCAAATAAACTCCCTTCTCTTAGTTATTTGGGCAAAAGAAAATCCCTGCTTTGACCTTTTTATGTTGAAATCCATGTGGTGGTTGGTAAAAGGATAACAAATCCCACAGGATGGGCTGAAAGGCCTGTTTATTTTGCCCTCTCTGCCTTTGGTCCAGGAAGAGAAGGAAATAGCTTGGCTTTTCCAGTTGCTGTGTAAATACTAGAAGAAGTGTGCCACTGTGCTTCAGCAAAACACAGCATAGTGTTTTTACAGTGCGTGTTTAACTTCACGAGCGGCTGATCCACACAGAGGTTTTTGCCCTCACAGTGAATTAAGCACTCTTTGCTGGTTGGAAGTTCTAAAATTTCACTGGAGTTGGATTCTGTGTTTTTGTACCTCTGGGCACAGACGCTTTCACACTTTTGGAAGAGTGGTGTTTCAAAAGTGTCTGACCTAGACAGCCGTAATGGCTTCCTGGCCCATGTCCTCCCAAAAGTGAGAAAGTGACACTATCAGGCTTTCCACTGAATTACTCCCCTCATCGACTCCTAACGCTAGCATGATGGGTCTAATTAGAAAGGTCAGATATAGCTATAGATAGGCGTAGTTTATGTCTCTCTCTGTCTCCCTCTGAGTGTGTGTGTGTGTGTGTGTGTGTGTGTGTGTGGTTTTGTTCTGTGGGAGAACTCTTCCCGTAACAATGTGTCCATGGACTGTTCCTGAAAGCACCCTGCTGATAAAATGACTCCAGTAAAAAGCTATGTTTAAGATACTAAACTATTATCCCAGTCCCCGGCCCCCACTGAGCAATCACCTCTGCGGTCCAAGTCAGGAGAGCTCCAATGACACCAGCTGGCTGGCTGTAGTGCAGACCGCAGGGTATTGGGACCGTCTGAGTCCACCTCCTTCTTCTCCTGCCAGCTCCACCTCACACTGTGCACAGCTGGACAGGAACTAGATTAATGTTGTTTGTGGGGCCAGTGTTAAACAAGAGTTCAATGACGCCGTAAAGGAGGATGGCTTTGTTGCTGTTGAACCAAAGAGGCTGTAAAAGGCCAAATCTGAATATAACCGTTGATTTGAGCCCTGCGTGCACCCAAGGTCATTGCTGGTTAATTAGAATTGGTGTATTTTGGCATGCCTCATCATCACCCTCCCACGCTTTGCCTCCTTTTTATTTGTTTTTTAACTGACAACCACTGAGGTCCACATCAACATGTTACATTTCATGATCTTTGGCATCACAACAGTGTTCAGAGTATTCATAAATAAATCTGGATTGGTCTTTGATAGTGTGACAGAACTTCATATTTTTAGTGAAGGGAGGAAAATAGATAATACCATGGAACCTACCCAACTGATTACTTACATTAAGATAATTATTTTGTGTATTAGAAGTTTCCTTTAATTTTGTGTTTAAATAATACAGTGAGGCATTATCCAAATAAATATGGACTTATTTGCATACATTTCCAGAACAGAAATCTGAACATCAGGTTCAAAATTCTTGTTTAATTTTGTTGACATGAAAGTTTTTACAGTGGGAGTTTTGCGTATCAATTTTTATCATTCCATACGTCTGAAAACACTGTCAACAGCCATAAAAATGTTTTTTTTTTTGCCATTTTTGGGAATGAAATGTTACATAAAACAATGATATATGAACAAACAATGAATAAAACTGGAAAGTTAGGTGTCGCATTATGTGAGTGCTACTGAAGTGGAGTTTTATGGCTGAAAGTATGAGAAAAAAACGTTTTGTGAAAATGGCTTTAAATGTATCTAGTGTTAATTACATATATATTTAGACCAAAAAAAGACACTACAGATGTGCAGTGTAAAAAATGTTTAGTTAAAGTTTAATAAGCAGGATTGTCAGTTACTGTTTGTGAACACGCTCACTGGGGAAGGTGAATGTAAAAGC
This sequence comes from Epinephelus lanceolatus, assembly GCF_041903045.1. NCBI lineage: Eukaryota > Metazoa > Chordata > Actinopteri > Perciformes > Serranidae > Epinephelus > Epinephelus lanceolatus. The sequence continues at coordinate 14,841,897 of NC_135735.1, forward strand.
CATCCCCATATTCACTCTTGTTTGACATTTCACCTTGCTATATTTGCATTTGTTTTTAATGCTGTGTCTCTTGGATGCCTGCTGCTTATGGTCTGGCAACTGGTTGCTACCTTTTTATAAAGTCCAGACCTCACCTGAGTGTTGTCAGGGAACACGCCCATAAACATCCTGAGCACAGACAATAAGAGGAAAATAAGAAAATACAGGCAGAGGGCAGAGTCTGTGCAGAAAAATACACAGCCACACACTGAGAGTGGGTCATAAGTGATGATTGAGAGGGATTACTTCTCTATAAGTCTATAGAGACAGAGAGCATTTAAGTCCAGCCCCCACTGGAGGGGAAAACAATTCATCACTCTCCATTGACTCTGTAGTGCGTGAAGCTGCCTCCTTGTCATTTCTGTCTGCTCGCAAACAACACAAAAATACCTAAAAGCTGCTTTGTGTTTGGATGCTCTACCAACATGGTAAAGAATCTTTAAGTAAGTTTTTACAAGCCGCCGAACCGAAAACCTGAGCTTTTAAGCAATGAGACGTGAGGCACCAGCAGGAAGATATGGGAAACTGTGGGATCCTGACACTCAGTATGCCTGCGTGCTGCAAGAATTTTGCTAATTTGGCCAGACAAACTGTAGAAGTTGAAGCTATGTAAGGCCTGGTTTTGATCTTTGTTAGGTTAAATGATGATCTTACCTAATGATTTAATCAAACAGTTGTAAAATTCAAAGTATTCTGGCCATTTATTCGGACCATTTCACCAAGTTAAGCAAGGTAAGGAGAAAGAACACTGAGATACGCTGACAATATGGAGATTGTCAATGTAACTTTTCCTCTCTGGTAGACAAAAGGTGCTAAAATATTCTTTTTACATGCTGAAATCTAATGATTTTAGCTAGCTGCAGGCATTTTATTAGCGTTTCAGCCCTTTGTCGTATATTGTGGTGTCGATAGTCTTCCCCTCTGGTGGCTGTGGTTGTAGGAGTATGATGCATTGCGCTCTGTCTATACATTGTTCTTAAGAAGAATCCTGTGTATTATATCTCTAACTTAATAGGCCATGTCAACTATAAAAACCATAATCACACATATATTATTTCAGAAATATTCAAAGTGCTTACACTTAGGTTATACTGCTGGTACATTTTTTCCAATAGCTGTCAGTGTGTTGCAATATAAGTAGTTTCCACATTTGTTCAAGTTAGGAAGCTGTTGCCTCTGGCATTCATTACCAAAGTAACAGATCAAGTTTAACTAATTTTTACCTAGTTTACCTGAACACTGGGCTGGCCAACTACACAAAATTCAATAAAATATGCAATCACTGCATTAAATATTGCTACAGTGCATCTGAGATAATGGTAGGCTCATAAATCACAGCCCCATTTGTTTGCTAGGAGCAGCATTTTCCAGGTTTATGGTAGAGCTGCTGTATTTTACAAAGTGTTTTCCTCATTTATCCAATGATTTGCCCTGTAGTTATCCCCCTTCCAGGGCGAACGCCATTACCTGCAACACACACACATTCTCCTGTAATTTTAGCTAAACTGATTAATTATGATGCATAAATCTTTGCTGTCATTTGATCTGGAATATCTTAACGTTGCTTGCTTTTAATATGCATCAGTCATATGCTCCCATTGTATTTTACGTAATTGTTATATTTTGTATGTTAATTTGTCTTATCTTGTCCTTTAACTGCCTCATTCACAGATTTCTTTTTATGCCGGTGATAAATTGTGTTATGTCTTAATTTTTTCCAATGTCATTTTAACGGTGCACTTAGAGAACCTTGTGCTGCATTTTATTTATGAAGGATAACTTTGATAAATGTACTAGCATTACAGTTTTCCTTTCATAAATGAAACAGTATTTTCTTCTCTTGTTTACAATGTTTTGTTTTGAATGAATGACTGCTTTGAGGGTTTATGTATTAGAGTGTGAAATGGCTGAATTTCTTTTTCTTTTTTTCAAAGACTGAGATGTGAAACACAGGGATAAGCATTGCAGAGCAGATTACAAGTGTAATGACAGCAGCCTAATGGCAAATCTGGCAGGCAGACTGGAAAGTTGAGGCAAAAGCAGGGGGATATATTCTTCTTTAGAGTGGATCAGTAGTCAACCAGCAGAAAAAGAAATATCATGAAGACTTAAATATGTCTGCCAGAGAAGAAACAAGCATTATCTTCCTCCGGGAATAATGACCTGTACTTTGGGTCGGTCTTACAACAAGAGAGAGGATTAGCTATTTATCTTCAGATGCCTTTGTAAGGATATGATCTGTCGCGGACCTCTGCAAGAGAAACTGTAATCACATGCACAGAGTGTCTGGTTCCTGGAGGCAAGGGGACAGAGTGAGAAAGAGTCTCAGGGGGGATAGGGTAACAGGTGGGCTGAATGCCATTCACAAGGGTCAGACAGCACAATGCTAGCATCTCCCTTTGATGCTGATACCATCTTCTGTGTGTCTGCTCAGCCCTGCTCCCTATTTCACTGCTCAGCGACTTTACATCCAGTTGCCTCCAATTGTGTCTGCAGAACTGCCCCCGGATCCAATAACGCAGCACCACTGTAAGACAATTACCCGCTTTAATAACGGGCGTCATTACACACCCAGTGGATAGAATATGAAATACGAATTCTGAATGCAAGTGCGGGCCTGTGTGCTTGTGTGGATGTGAGCGGCATCAAATCCCATCTGTACCCTCGCTGATCATTACAGGAAGTCTTTATGAGTTTAGTTTCATTAGAGCCTTTAAAGTTCTCCTTAATGACAATGTTTAGGTGAGAATAATTTTCATTATGTGAGTGATGACTGGTTTGTCATAGCCTAAATCCCCTGTGTTTTATTATGTGCACAGAAAACACATCAGCTGACTATCTCAAATGCGACTTTATATAAAATCCAGGCATCGTGACCATCGCCAGTCCAACAAAAGCATTACCGCAAGAAACAAAACAAACCCTTTTTTTTTTTTTTTTTTTTTTTTTTTTTGTTAAACCAGGCTGGAACTTTATAGCCATTGAACAGTCATGCATTTTCATTGGCTTAGTGGACTAATGCCAGCCATCCATAGCGTGCATGGGACCATAACATAGAGAGAAGGAACTGAGAGAAAAGACGAGTGGAGAAGGAGCTGATAAGTCATTTATGAGACATAAATTATTAATAAGCATCATGATTGCAGAACAGAGACTGAAAACACACAACGCCATCTGGACTATGAGTATGGTTTGTCAAAACAAAATGGATAAATGAAATTTTGATTAAGTTTATTAGTGGGTCTAGATCTAATTTACACAGCCATTCATTGCCATTTGCCCAAGAGTGCTTGGGGGTCAGGACAATGATTATCATGCTGACAATATGGCACAGACATAGGCATCCTTAGATTCTGAGCTACTCAGTTCAATGTGTGGTCATTACAATATTATGATGATGTGCTTCACTTTTATTATATTGTAAAGGTTTAATGGAGTTGGATTAAGTTTATGAGAACAATGAAAGAGCGCATAACGTCTTTACTAATCTTCTTATGTGGTGTGATAACAACAGTGAGTTTGTCCATACTCTGTCTGAACCAGGGGCACTTGGACCTCATGGGCTATTTCCGCAAATACCAGGGTGCATGTCAACAGATTGAAGGGAAAAAAAACAACAAAAAAACAAAACATTGAAAGTATTCATCCAATATTACAAAGTGGAAGTGCCATATAATTAATTAGCAAGTGAGTAGAGACATTTAAATAGTTAGCTGAAAGTTATGGATGGTTGTAATGGTTAGTCAAATTAGTTAAGAGCTAAAATAATTACAGGGGGTTTGGTGCGGCTTCCGCAGTGATGTTGGTGTGTCACCAGACTGTCGTGGTGAAGAGGGAGCTGAACCGGAAGGCAAAGCTTTCTGATTTACTGGTTCATCTACGTCCCAACTCTCTCCTTTGGTCATGAGCTTTGGGTAGTGATCGAAAGAAGGAGATCACGGATACAAGTGGCCGAAATGAGTTTCCTCTGTCAGGGGGCTGGGCTTAGCCGTAGAGATAGGGTGAGGAGCTCAGACATCCAGAGGGACCTCGGAGTTGAGCCATTGGTCCTTCTTGTCGAAAGGGGCGAGTTGAAGCGGTTCGGCATCTAATCAGGATGCCTCCTAGGTTAGACATTTTCTGGGCACGTTCAATATATGGGAGGCACTGGGGCAGACCTAGGACACACTGGAGGGATTATATAGCTTATCTGGCCTTGGAACGCCTCAGGATCCCAGAGGAGGAGCTGGAAAGCATTGCTTAGAACAGGCATGTCTGGAGTACCCTGCTCGGCTTGCTGCCTCAGTGTCCCGGCCAAGTAATCAATAAATAGCTAAAAAGCTATCTAAAGATAATGGATAAATAGTTGAAATAGTAAGCTTAAAGAAATGATTGGAAAAAAGTAAATAAAAGTGATTTATAAACAACTGAGGAACTGGATAAAAGCATAGACTGTATAAATTGGATGCAGCTACCGTGACGTCACCCATCGTTTTGTGGACTGCTGTTTTGAAGCCTCGAGGTTGGCATTGTGGCTATGCCATCCAAATTGCTATTTCTACTGTAAAGCTGGGCATTTTAACATGGGGGTCTATAGGGATCGATTGCTTCTGGAGCCAGCCTCAAGTGGCCATTAAAGGAACTACAGTTTTTTTTTGTTTTTTTTTAACTTCTGTGCTAACTTCACTTTTGCGCCCTGGAGGTCTCTGCTTGGATAAAAGTAAAGAGTAAACACTCCTTGAAAAAACTGGCTGATGGTAATGTATAAACAGCTGAAAGTGTTAGCCAAAAATAATGTGTGAGCATTTGAAATGGAGGTGTTGGGCCCCATTTGCTGCCAGAACAGCTCAATTGTGCCTTAGCATTAATGCTACAAGTCTCTTAACTCTGCTGGGGGGACAGATAACCAATCATTTAAAAGATACTTAAATTTGATGTTCCGTTTTGGTGTTATGATGGTGGTGGTAGAGAGCGCTGTCTAACATGTTGGTCCAAAATCTCCTATTGGTGCTCAACTGGGTTGAGATCTGGTGACTACAAAAACCACAGCATATGATTCACATCGTCATACTCAGCAAACCATTCAGTGAGTCCTCAAGCCCTATGGATGGGGGCATTGTCATCCTTGAAGAGACCACTTTCATTGGATAGAGGTGATCACTCATAACAACTTTGTATTGAGCTGCAGTGACCCTTCCCTCCAAGAGGACAATTGGATCCAAACCATGCAAGCAAAATGCCCCCCACGGCGTAACAGCCACTGGATCCCCTCACTGCAGGGGTCAGGCATTCAGGCCTGTACTGTACTCTTGGTTTACGCAGCACATGCTGACACGCCTATCTGATTATATAACCTTTTTCCACATCTCTGTGCACCAGTGCCTATAACGTTAGCACCACCAAACTCTCAAATACTCATTCATCTTTGCAAGGAGGGCTTTATGCACTTCAGCCCTGCCATACAGTAACTCCACATGTAACTGTCGACAAACTGTTCTTGCTGACAGTCTGTTCACGTCCTGGACTGACATTCTAAGGAAGAGTTGCTCTTCTGTTTTTTCCTTGCATATCGCACCAATGCACAAGCATCACGGTCATCAAAATGTGCGCTGTCGACCACAATGTACGACCCTATTTACTGATATACACTTCTATTTAGTGCTACTTAACAACCACTTTAAATTCAATTGAAATGAACACATTTGGAACATGATGAAGGGGTACTTGAGCTGATCTGATAGGAACGTGATGGTGCTTCAGACAAAAAGGTCAGGAAACCATTGCTTTAGTCTCATCCATATAACTAGTTTCTGGTGTTAATTTATTTTTGCTCTTGCAGTTGTCATTGTGCCCGAGGAAATACAGAGTCCTGGCACTGTCTCTGACGCCCATAGGTCTGTTAGGAGATATCCTTACCTCTGCTACGCAGCACCGGCTAGGGGCTCATATCACACCTTGTTGCTTGAGCAGGTGTTTTACTGCTGTGGGAGAGTTGGCACACACCCAGAGATCTAGAAAGAAAAAGAGAGATGGAGAGAGAGAGGAAAATGAGAGATTCTGTCATGCACTGGGTCAGAGGAATGCCTAACTATAATCATCTGTGATGGTATAATCATAGCTCAGTCAAACTCCACTCCAGGCTCATATATCCCCCCTCTCTCTTACCACAGTGCAGCGCGCTCTCTCTCCCTCTGATATGAGTGAAACTGGCAATCTGACTTTAAAGAGCCAAGTCTCAACTTCGTCAGAAGAGTCTTTATCATTCCAAGAGTTTCTTTTTTCAGGCTAATCTACGAGTGCTTTCCCCATTTTAATCTGCGTCTGTGTATGAAGAGTGTCCCATTGGGGCTGCCATACACTAGAAGATTAATGAACCCAATTTGCAAAAGTGACCTTTTGGCTGCTAAAGCACTGCCGCTGCTAAGCCTCTTAATGCCTGCTTTAAAAAAATGTTGTTATAGAGAGCAACTCTTCAGATAAGAGCAGGGAAAAATAAGCATATCAGAAGTTAGAGGAGGAGTCTGGATTAAAGTCAAAGTGATGTGGCCACCATACTAGCCCTCAGAGGACAAGTTTCAGCGAGGAAATATAGGATGATCAGCCCATTAAACAACCAAATCAGAAGTTAGGATGATACTGACACAGCCTGTAAGCACTTCTGACAACGACACTTAAACTAACAACAAGCGAGTGTCATGGGTTCACACGTCATTATAAACATATCATTACAATGGAAAGGACAAAAGGAACCATGTTGTGAATGTACATAAAGTGATTAAGCCTTCATTAATCTGTCTCCGCTTTAGAAATACACAGTTCCCTTGGGCACTGGGCATTTAAATCTTTTCGGCAGCATGAATTTGAAGAGATATTTAATGACACTCACTTCAACATTACGTGATGAATGGTTAAGCTCCATCATTAGCCCATTAGGAATGTGTGTTCATCAGCAGTCTTTAGATTTTTCTGACATTTCTTACCAAAAGAAAATGGCAAAATCCTCTTAAAGAAATTGGAATGGACTTCAGAGAAGACGTGGCTAGTTCAAATATTTACTCCAAATCGGACTTATTTCAACCTACTATGACTTACAGACATGTGACCCAAAAACCAAGTGAATGATGTCAATGCTGTTAAATGAGACAACCTATAACTGTTACTATTGAGTTACTGTTTATTGTTAACTATTCAGACACGGATATGGATGCCAGCACATTGATTAAGAGTATGTCGCTAGCTTCATCAGGGAGGAAGAGATAGGGTTGAAGGGCTGTGATTATTTTTTCAGTGGTGGACCTGAGGCAAGCTTCCCTTGGTGACCCAGTAACATTATTATTATATTATCCTTTGTATTTGTTGTGTTTATTACAAATAAGAACACAAGCTAATGAGAAATAACCACAATACACAATTTAGCTAACAAACAATAAAACACTTATATTGACTTATATTGTTTACACGACGGCATGTCATTTCCGTCTCCACATGGTCGCGTGTTTACAATTCTACTCTGCTCTCTGTATCGGGCACAGCAGAGTTCGGCCCCGATACGCACGCCCACACACACACACACACACACACAGAAACGTGCGCGCACACACACACACACACACACACACACACACACAGACCAACCTCTCTCACTCTCCCTCTGCCATTTTCCGCACACTGTTTTTGAAATCTTCCGCGATCATGTGTCCCTCGCATTATTCATAGTTCACCTACTTCATTGGCTTGTGGAGTGAAGAGAGGAGAGGAGGGGAGGGGTGGTATTGCGCATGCGCAGCTTCCGTAGAAGACAAAATAATATCTCCAGGCATCCGTGACCAAAAATCGTTTACCCTCGATTTCATTAATTTTGAAATCGTTTGACCTCAAAATCGTAATCGCGATCACCAGACAATTAATTGCACAGCCTTAGTTCATGGTTACATTCTCAATGGACGGCAAGTGACTCACGAACGAATCCAGTTTGTAAAAAAAAACAAAACAAAACAAAACTTTTTTTTTTACATAAAGTGAATTTCCAGCACAGAGATTTTGTTTTGAAATGCTGTTTCCTGATTTAGAGTGAGTGACTAATGGACAGCTACTTAACAGAGACAGCAAACTAGCAATGACATGGCCAAACAGGTGTGACACTAAATATATTAAACTGTGTGGACCTTGAACTAATGACTAAGGAGAAATCTGGACCCCAAGGCTGGATCAGCTGGGAACCACTGCTCTAGTGTGTTCTGTACAAGTGGCAACCTCTGGGGCTGAAAAATGAAGCTAAAGCTGAGGCGCCAAAACCTGCAGTTCTTTGAATGGCCATTACATTTTATTAAGGCTTTAAATTACACATATTTAAGGACAGGGTGGCTTGAGTCACAGTCTGTGAGGCATCGCTACAGTCTATGAGTCAGATCCACTTCTCACTCCTCCACAGCTCCGTCCTCTCATCCAAATATGGTCACTTCTGGCTCCAGAAAACTAAGATGACGGTGGGCAAAATGCAGAACTCGGGGCATTAAAACTTCAGCCCACAAGTCAATGGGTGATGTCATGGTAACTATGTAACACAGTCAGTGGTTCTGAGGCTAATGTTAACTCACTGATGAACATATCAAGATTAACTACGTTGCCAAGACAAGAGGTCGTGCCGAGGCAACTGTTAGCATTTCATCTTTGAATAAATTGTCCTTTATCTTTAATTTTTCTTTTACTTATAGAAATATAATAGGGTGGTGGAGGGTATCATTTCAGTTGCAGTCATGAAAATGACCATTTAAATGTGGTAGAAATTCAACATGTGGAACAGGCACATCTTGAAATTTGCATACCACACCCTCAGCTGAGTTAAGCCATTAAAATTAAAGATTGCTGGCACAAGGCCCAGACAAATTGTAGTTGACAAAATGAAGGAATGGAGTGGACAGCAGACAAACTGAGCTGCTATAATCTCAGTGAGACGGAGGAAATAAGAATTCCAGGAGCGTTTTTATGTCACTTGCTGCTCATCCATTTAAAAACTCTTTAGTCTTCATGTCCTGAAACAGAAAAATGTGCAGGATTTCAATTTATTTGGAAATGTTGTCCATTCAGTGTACAGAATCTAAAATGCATTTGCTGCGTTTGGAAGGTACATTTAACTTAGGAATATGGATATTACACTTCTCAGACACAGACTTCTGAGCATTTGGCACAAAAAAAGTGATGGCAGAAGCACTTTGAAGGAGCATTTTAGCGTGAGCATCTGGTATTTTAGGTTGGTTTAAAGGTTTGTAACGAGCAGTCTCAAGCTGTTCTTTCCACCCCACAGTCCCGCGAGCCATCACTCTTGCTGTGAGGACATATCAGCTAGGCTTTTAGAGGTATTGTAAGTGCACTAAAATATGATTTAGCTGTGGAGCACAGCTCTAATTCTTCAGTCATTTCTCGTATTCCCTGCCATATTTATTCCGTTAAGATGAATTAAATGCATTTAAAGGGAGTAAACTGAGCAGTGGGGCGCCTTGCCATGCTCCAAATTATGAGGCGGAGTGGTTATTCAGCAGTCCCTTTCTCTGATGGTAAATAGTGGAGTTTAAAAGAAGCAGTGGATGGTTTTGCCATTGACTCTGACATTGGCAGAGAGATTGATTATAGCGTCATTCATTTGACACAAATGTATGTTTTAAAGCAAATGGGCGAAACATCAGATCTGTCAGGAATATAGATGAGGGCGCTTTTGCAGAGGTAGTCTGATAGCAGATATATACCACACTGACTGGGAGGTATTTTTATTCCCCTCACTGAGATTCACTTGTTTTTCACTTCTTGGAGTTTCTTTCACAGCCTGTATATGTCTGCAGTATGTGTTTACTGTGCATGCTTGTGTGTGTATGAATGATTGAGCGTGTGTGTGAGTAACCATACTTGTCATTGAGGAGAGGCATTCTGGCAGTATGATGTTATGTCATATAACTGAACCTCAGTCCGCAGACTGCATCTTGTCAAAAAAAATTACCATTCTGTGCTCCTCTCTGTTTCTCTGCCTCTCCCTCAGTGATGAGAATGTAAACATCTTGTTAAGTCTCACACAAACAAATGAAAGCTCTGTTAATTCTAATTAGGGCTAGGCAATGTATCCATGTTACAACAATATCATAATATGAGACGAGATATTGTTTTAGGGCCCAAAGACACCAAACCATCATCAAAGAACTAGTGGCAAAGAAAGCCAACTATTGGGTGGCCTCATGTTGCATGTATCTCAGCCAAAAAGTCGACTTACGTACGTGACAACTGACATGTACGTTCTGCACCTGCGTGAGAGGAAATAACTCTCCATACCAGCAGGCAGTGGTAGTCTGTATTCATCATCCAAAAAGGGAAACTGGAGGATGGACAGAACAGATTTGAAGATGCTAGTTAGCCAGTTAACACATTATCAACAAAGCTTGATGTTGAAAGAACAAAGGATATTTATCGTGCGCAAGCAAACAATAACACAAACCGTTACAAACCTTTTTTGCTAAAGAGCTCAATGGTTAAAAAAATCTTTCCTGATATAACAAGTTTGTTTCAGGCTCACGCCCTCTTGACTACAGTTGTTTGTTTACTTTCCTCACTTCATTTTCGCTTCTTGTGCAGTGAGCTGAACTGTCAGAGTGATTTCAATCACTGAAGGGCTTTGCTGGACCCGACGCAAATTCAACATGCTGAATCGACCCAAAAACAGCCGACAAAGGCCAACTAGTGCCAACAGTGCTGGACATTTCACAAAAACTAGGATGACAAATGCTCACTTTCGGCCCGACATTGACTAACTGCCGACCGTCGGCTTGGTGTGTCAGGTCCCTTAGATTCTGGATATTGCAAAATTATAAGCAATGTCTTTTCCTGGTTTTAAAGGCTGCTATACAGTAAAGTGATGTAATTTTCTGTTGTCCTCCATATTATCCACTAGCTTTTCATTTATTCGCCTTTACTCACTAAGTCTTCATATCCACATTACTGATGATTATTTATCACACGACATCTATTGCACGTCTGTCCGTCCTGGAGGAGGGGTCCTCCCTCAGTTTCTACCTTTTTTCCCCCCGTTAAAGGGTTTTTGGGGGAGTTTTTCCTTATACGCTGTGAGGGTAGAAGGACAGAGGGATGTTGTTTGTTGTAAAGCCCAAGGCCCAGGCAAACTGTGATTTGAGATATTATTTATAGATAAAATTGAATTGACTTATAAAAATCTCATTGTGTGAATATTTTGTAAAGACATCATTGGTCAACCCTACAATATTGTCTGAGTATCTATTGCCTGGAAACAGTATAATTAGGCTGATTACTCTGTTTTTATCACTAATAAAAAGACCTTCGATTTTTCGTAATTGCTTGATTTGTAAAGAAAAGAAAACTCTGGCAAATATTTTTCATTTGTTTTTTAAAAGAAATTAAAAAATGGTATCTGACTTGTTAAATTAATTATTTTTTCAGTTTCATTGCACTTTCATGTGCTATTACCATGTTCAAGGGCCACTGGATTGTTTTTCACTTACATCAGACAGCGCATGTTGAGCATTAGTGCTTTTCAGCCTGCCCGTCGCACTGTGTTTGATTGTATTGAGGAAGTAGCATAATGTTTTTTTTTTAACTGGACAAGAGCAGTCTGTTGAGAGCGTGGTCATTGGGTGAGGACATTAGTTACCCCCTCCTCATTCACTCAGCGTGCTCACAGGAGCCGAAGCCGTCACCTAGCAACCGGCAAAAAGTTTCGGTAAATTCCTGTGTGTACTTGCTCAAAGCAGAAGATGATTGGAATTGTTTAACTGGAGCAACAGACCAACACTTCTGTCAGATAAAGTTACAAGAATAGATGGTGTACATTTAACCAGGTGTCTTTTTCTCCGTCTGCCCCCCTAGTTTCTATTCATATGGCAATATTCTGCTGTGGGAGGTAAACACAGTCTGCGCTTTGCTTCTTGTTGAAGTATTTAGCATCTGTCTCTTGATAAGAAAAGCTCAAAACTAATTAATGCCATCTGAGAATAGCGTGCAAAAACGCTCCTGTGTCCTCGCAGTGTGGGACTTGTTCACAGTGGGGAGGGGGACAGACAGAAAGAAAATTAATTTGAGACAGGAGTGGGCAGTGAAAAAGGGAGGAGGGGCAAAAACAGGCGGAGAGAAAGAGAGGTAGAAAGAAAGAGTCCAGGGAGGCAGTTCAGTCTGGCCCAGGCAGGGTCCCTGGGTTCCCCCCTCAGTTCTCTGTTTACACACAGAGAAATTTCGGACAATTTCACAGCTCCCCTTTCAGTGGTCATTGAAAAGGGACAGATTCCTTCCTGGTTACTCACCCTCTATCCAGTGAGAGTGGTTGCTATCATGGGAAAATCCAAACCTTTGGCATCCTCAGTGGGTTAGCACTCTGCATCGTGCTATAGCCTCAGAGCAAACAGCAGCCCCGCGTAATGCCTGTGAAATCTGTGTGTGCGTGAGGTTCAGGGCACATTGCTGGGATTAAATCAAACAGGACCCCTCATTCAGGGGGTCCACTCTGCAGTGCCGGGTCTGTTTGCATTCATGTGGTTCTTTCAGTGAGGTCCAGTAGGAGCGTCTTTCTCTGTTTGCTCTGCGCTGGAGAATGTATACGGCATTGTTTCTCATATGTGGGCTGACCCTGCCAGATGCCATGGCCACAAAAACCTCTTCTCCTTAATCAGACAAGAGTGCTCAGAGGGCAAGGTGGCACGCCGCCATTCATGCCCAGTGGAAGGAGAGAAGTACAGAGAGGAAGATAGTGAGACATACTTATGAATGGATGTGGCAGAAAGGGAGATGCATGATAGGATGGAAGTCTGGCCCGAGAAAACAAGGACAAGACTCGGCCTGCACCGTATTTCAAGTAGATGGAAGAGGCCCAGCTCTCTTTATGATGCCCTTAAATATGCTTAAACCAGCCCTGGTCTCTCTGCCCTCCGTCTCTCAGACAGGAGCTATGGGCCTCTTTATGTCTCGCCCCAGGTGTCTCGTTACACAGCCACCTTAACACACACTCAGAGAACAGACTCATATAGAGTAATGACACTCGCAGCTGGTGTAGGCTAAACTATTAGAATAACATTAGGGCCAAGCACAAAAGCAACCGCAGAAATTTTGTGACTCTCTGTACGTGATACAACGTTATAGAGGCACTTACGTGTGTGTGTGTGTGTGTGTGTGTGTGTAGCAAAGTTTCAGCTATGAGCAAAAACTGGGGGGATCTTCTGGTAAATCCCACCGATGCAAAAAAAGAAAAGTACTTGCAGATTCATTCGTCGTACTGTGTGTGTGTGTGTGTGTGTGAAATTGGCATTTGATTTGAAGTAATTGAGGTAACCAGGTGTGCTTGGCAGTGGTTCTCCATTCTATTATTGCTGAATATGGTGAAAGTTTGTGGGTTATGTATGTAGTTAGCTTGAGTAGTGTGAGACAATCCGAGGCGTAGCTACGAGCTGAGTATATTGATCGCTCTCAGCATCAAACAGAGAAGGCAGCTGGGAGACAGCGGGAGGGCTCAGTGTTGTCGAAGCCCACTAGTGTACTTCCTCTCGTATTCTGCTTTGTTCGTGCACTTCCCTCTAGTGCCCCAAACCGACCCCCAGCACCACCTCCTCTTTCTCTCTCAGCAATGGGCACTCAGAAGGCAAAAGAGATGGGCAGAGGAGGGGAGGAGTGGAGGAGAGAGCAAAAGAGAGAAAAGGGAGAGCACTTAGTCTGTAGGGCATTAATAAGCATAGCTCTTGGCGAGCAAGCGCTTCCTACATTCCCACACAAAAACTCATGCACAAACACACACGCACATATTCAGTTGCTCGCACACTCAGTGATGGTTGGCCACTTGCCAGCGGCTCCCTGGGGTTGAAAAGAGGGTATGTGTAGTGCAGACTACAGCAGGAGTGGCTGTCTGAGGGAATGGCAGAGAGTGTGTGGAGCACTGTGCCACTGTGGGACGGTCCATTATCCATACCCCTCGGTCTGCATTTCAATGGTTCCTGCCAGAAAAGAGAGAGCCAAAGCGTCAAGCAACAGGCAAAGGCTTCCTCTCCTGAGAATCATATGTGTCTGCACATTCACATATCCAAGTTGGCTGCATGATTCATATTCAGGCTGAGTGAGAGCAGCGATGTTGTTCTTGTTTTAATGACCTCCCCTGTCATTCGTCTTATCTCTAGCCTCGTGTAGATGTGGCATGCTTAGCTGGCAGGGACTTGGCTGGACTGGGATGGCCTGCTTGACCTGTGTCAACAAAAAGCTGCTGGCATGACCACATGCTGAACACTACAGTAATACATTTGGCAAATGGAGACTGGCCACGTAGGGTGGGACTCTATGAGAGCAGGTCGTTCACTAATACAAACATTGGCAGTTTGATCCCTGTCCCTGTACAAGATACTGACCGCCAGATTGCTCCCGGTGGCTGTGCCATCCGTGCCATCCAACCCAAAGCGTCTGTATTGACGACCTGGGAATGAGACTCAACAATCAACTATCTTTCCAGAGTTAAATACTTCACTGAATTTATGTAAGTTATTAAGCTTACGTCAGGTACATAACTTGAAGTCACATGCGTATGTGGCTACTTATTGTAACCCAAACAATCTTTTCTAAAACCTTACCAAGCACTTTTATTGCTTAAACTTAACCACAACCATTTTACAGCGTTAATTACGCTTTGAAATCTGTGACCATTCATGTTCATATATGACCGTTCTGTTGTTCATGTGTGAGGATGTGTTGATGATCTGCGACTGGTTGGAGTGCTAATTTAGGAAACGCACCTGCTGGTCGAATTAAGCTCAGTTCAGACCAAAGATTCACAACAACATGTTGATTCACAAGTTGCAACTACTTGCAATGTGCTGGTTGCCAACATTCTGAAAACCTGCCAGTTTACACCAATGCGACTAGAGATGGTTTATCGTTTCCACAGCAACAACTTTCTGTATTTCCGTTCTAGCTTCCAGCTTTTCAGGCTTATTTTGTAGTGGAATATAATTTGTAGCTTCTTAAAATATGAGTGAGGATAGTGATTGTAAGATAATTGCTACAGTTTCATTTCTAGTGGTGATGAAACTGCAAAAACATAAACAAAACAACTTGAGCTTCAGATGGATCGTTTTCATATTAAAAACCCCACAATGATTTTAATAATCAATGTGTGTGTGACGTATACATTCAGCAAGAAGCAGCAGCCAGTCGCTGTCCAACACTTACACACCGTGAAGAAGGAGACCAACATCAGCTGACATATCAACAGCCATAGGGATATAAATGAGATAGGCTCAGGCTCGATGGGGATGGAGGTCTGTTGTCAGAGAATGCCACAGTAAGTGCACATGTCATCTGCGGGTAACTGACTTGGCTTGTGGATGTTGCTAAAAGCCAATTGGCTTTTGAAATAGGAGATGTGCCCCAGTTCTAAAACCAGCCGCTGGCGACTTGACAAGCCGAGTCGCAGGTGACATCATCAGCTGACCTGAGTTGAGGTGAGACCTGCCAGTTTGCACCGCTGCAACTTTTCTCTGCAATGTTCTAAAACAGTTATGTCTCATCGCAAAACTGTGGTCTGAACTGGGCTTTAGAGGTTAAGAACAAACAACCTATGTTGCTATATGGGTTGAAGGACTTGTTGGGCGAATAACAGAACAAGTCCGTCTCAGCCTCGATCAGAGATGTTCGTTCCTGCTTGTTTGGCCCCCTGGCCGCATTCACCTCAGCCCGCAAGCCTGTGGTCATCTTTAGGGAATGACATGACCTGGAAAAAGGCCGAGACAGCTGACACACAGATCAGAAAATAAACCCATACACCACAGCAGCAAACAGGCAGGAAGAGAAAGAAACATTGAAGCAGAATTCAGAGAAAGTGGCTAAGAACAAAAGAGTGAGTCAGGGTTTTATTTTAAGTGACTAAAGAAATACACATTGAGCTACAGCATGAGCCATTTGCTCTTGCTTTGCAGCATATAACCAAATTATCTGCTTTTTAGTTAAATATTTGTATATATTATATAGAAGTGTCATTAACCAGCTGAGTTCACAAGGAGCGTTTAATTCCACCAGTAATCTGAATAATTGCTCAATTATAAACATCTCGGTGTGAATAAAATGTTCTGTTTCAAAGGAGATTTCATTCTGTTTCATTCCACCCCGTCAAAGAATGAATTTCATGTCATGTCATGTCAACACTGCTTTTGATTACTCTCTCTTTTAGGAAAATCTGTACTCTCTCTGCACATGCTCACTCACTTGACGCCCCCCTGGGAGATGTGCATCACTTTTTTTCCCCCATTGTTTGTCATTTACTAGCGCTTTTTACCTCTCTCTGAGCTGTGTGTCTTTCTCAGGGGAACCATCTTTGAATGAGGTGATGTTTACTGGGTTTGGGGAAATAAAGTAAAAGCCTGCATTCTGTTCAGTAACTCCAGGAGTGGTTGCGTCGTGATAATGCTGTTGCCTCCGAACAAAAGCACAACAGTGAGGAAATAATAATGGCACAAGCACGATGCTGGTCAGACTTTCTCAAACATTTGCCCGTGGTGAAGTGCTTGAGTCTGTGTATACTGCATTTAAGAATCATTAATATTTTTCTTAAAATGTGGAACAGGTAAATGGGACAACTTATGTGCTGATTAGGCTTTATTGAGCGCTCATGAGGTATTTCAATTAGATTCATTTGAAACAGCATTTGAAAAAAAAACCCACTGTACTGTGTAATGTTTTCAGCTGTCCCAGTACAGGGGCATACAGCTTATTGAAAATAAAGATAAAATCAAGAGGGTAGCTTCTTAGGAGAGATAAGAGACTTTGTTGGCATCACCTCTAGGGAGTCATTTTAGTGTGAAGTGGCTGGAGCAGTCTTTAATTTATTATTGATCTCCTGGTTCCATCAGACTTGTCTGTTTGTACATTAAGGGGGCTATTACTGTCCTTCAAAGCATCCCTTGTCATTTAAAAGACATTTGGCTTATTTTATTGGACTGTAGGATAGATTTTCAGTGCTGCGAGGGACAGGCAATGTTTAGCTAAATCAAATGTTTGTGTAGGTCATTTCAGAGGAACAATAAAAGCTTAGACATTTTGTGGTGTTAGTAAGCAACACTACTGTACTTGTTTCCATTAAAGATTGAACAGGCTGTTGGTTTGACAAGATAACACAGGTTTCTAATTGCGTGTGAAATGTAAGAGTGATCTATATATAGTCCTGTTGCATGCTGTTTTGCATGTAAATTCTACCAGAGGTCATTCTCATTTCTAGCCCCGAGCACTCATTCCTCAATATATTCTGTCATATGAAAAACATGCAATATTCAGGAGCTGCGGAGGAAATGTGCACGTGTAAAGGTGCCCTGTGCAACTTTCTGCCTTGAGGCAACAATTGTGTATTTTTAGTCCTGACCTCCTCCCCCTCAAATGGTCAAGTTCATGTAAACTTGCCAGTCATCCTGATGAGCTGTCTACCTTGAAATGGAATCTTGCCTGGGGCCTGATTTACACAGCTTACATGGAGCAGAGCCACAACAGATGGCGAACAAACCTGATGTGCAATAAAAAAAAAATCAATGCTGATGGTCACCTGTGTTTTGGAAGCGCAGGTTTTATTGGCTGCATACTAGCTTCATTGTTCTATTGTTTCTTACAGCTTGCGTCTTTCTTGCTGCCTTTATTATTTTTCATCTTTTGTAACTTTCATTAAATGGCCTTAATAACCACAACCCTATTTAAGTCAGGTAGGAAATGTTACACCCCTGTTAAACCGCAACAGAGCCGGCACAAAGGCGCCACCTCTGGAAATGAACAACTCTAT
Organism: Epinephelus lanceolatus; assembly: GCF_041903045.1. Lineage (NCBI taxonomy): Eukaryota > Metazoa > Chordata > Actinopteri > Perciformes > Serranidae > Epinephelus > Epinephelus lanceolatus. Next base: position 14,859,718 of record NC_135735.1, read on the forward strand.
TGGCAGACAAGATCGTTGACGAGAAAATTCTGCAAAAGTGCAGCTACTCCTGAACATCAGCAAAACTAAGGAGATGATAGTCGTCTATACCCCCCTTAATATCACTAGGTCATTGGTTGAAAGGGTGGACAGCTACAAGTACCTTGGCATCCACATAACTCAGGGCCTGAACTGGGCTATTCATACTGGCTCAGTGTAGAGAAAGGCAAAGCAGAGACTGTTTCACCTCAGATGCTTGAGGAAATTCCAGGAATCCCCTCAAATACTGAGTATTTTCTACTCCTGCACCATCGAGTGCATCCTGACGGGGAACATCCCAGCCTAGTGCGGAAACTGCAATGAAAAGGACCCAAGGCCCTGCACAGAGTGGTTCGGTTGGCTGAACATACAATAGGCCCACCCTGCCAAAAGGATGCGCTGCAAGATAATAAGGCCAGGAGAATCATTAGGGATCCCAACCACCCGAATAATAGCCTTTTCTCCCTGCTGAGGTCTGGAAGAAGGTACCGGTTACACCAGGCCAGCACTGAGAAGCTCAGGAAGAGCTTCTGCCTTCAGGCCACTAGGATCCTAAATGGAGACTCTGTCTAGAATACCAAGTCTTATAATCCTTTATTCACTATTAAAATCCTTTTTTTAATGCGCAGATTGATAAACTAACAGGAATACATTTCACTTAGGTTGTATTTTATAATTTTATGTGATTAATAAATTGATTGATTGATACATTCAGTGACAACACTTTTTTTTTCAATATTTGTGCATAACAACTGCAGATCAGATCAAGGCGAGATTGTGATGAATAAACTATAGTCAATATATGGTAAGGGTTAGGTGACAAAAACGTTAGGAATATTTTAAAGTTGATGATAGCGAATAAAAGCAGCTGGAATGAGTTTCCTCTGCAGCGTGTCAGGGAAATAACTCTCCATACCAGCAGGCAGCAGTAGTCTGTATTGATCAAGACAGGCAGGATGGATTCAAGACACTAGTAAGCTAGTTAGGACATTAATGACACAACAAAAAGAAAGACAGAACAAGGAATATTTACTGTGCGCGAGCAAACAATAACACAAACAATTACAGACCAATTCTGCTAAAGAGCTTAATGGCTAGAAAAATCTTACCTAATACAACAACTTTGTTTCAATCTCATGCCCTCTTGACTTTAGCCGTTTGTTTGCTTTCCTCAATTCTGATTCTCTTCTCGTCCACTGAGCTAATCAGAGTGATTTCATTCACTAATGGACTCTGTCCTCTCAGACGCCGACTCATCATGCTGAATCAACAAAAAATAAGCCAACAAGGGCAGACAAGCTGACTATTGCCAATGGTGTGGGACACAAGCAAAAACTAGGCCGACAGACGCTTACCGATGGCCCAATATTGACCGACGGCCAACTGTTGACTTGATGTGTCAGGGACTGTAGAGATAGGGTGATGAGCTCAGACATTCGGAGAGAATTCAATCGCTGCTGCTCCTTCACGTTGAAAGGGGGCAGTTAGGGTGGTTCGAACATCTGATCAGGATACCTCCTGGACGCCTCCCGTTAGAGGTTTTCTGGGCACGTGCAACTGGTACGAAGGCCCTGAGGTAGACCGAGAACATGCCGTAGGGATTATACGGTATGTCTCATCTGACCTGGGTAAGCCTCGGAATCTCCCAGGAGTAGGAAAATGTTGCTGAGAGAGACGTTCAGAATACCGTTCGTAGTTTGCTGCCCCCGTGAACCAGCATCAGATAAGCGATGGATGGATGGATGGATGGGTACACTCTATAGATGCACTGTCAGACACACACTGAAAATGTAGTCTATAATGTATTCTATGTTGTATTTTTAATTCAGTGTTAAAAAAGGCACACTGTTGCATAAACAGACGCATTAGCAAAGCGTCATCGTCAAAAGCAGATTATACAGCCTGGCTGACAGCTAACAGTATTATTGTCAGGGGAGACATCGCTCTTACTACAGCTGTTGGAGAACCCATGGTCGCTCCTTGCCCTCTCTTAAACATTCAGGCTGCGTTGTCTTTGTTAAACACACTAGGCAGTGTAATTTATATTACATGAACTACATACAAAGTACTTGACTACTATGTATATCACTGTGTGAACATATTCACACACACACACACACTCACACACACACATATTTTTACATGATGGAATTATAATTAGCCGTATTCCTCCCACAAGTCCAAACATGCAGCACTTCGTTAACATACCGCACTGTTTCAAAATATCTGACATGCATTAAACATGGCTCCTAATGAACGTGACCAAAATGGCGCCAGCTTGCTTTGATCTACATGAAGGATCTCTGAACATAATTATTCATAATCTCTGTTTTGTGTGTATGGGAATGATGTTATGTGTCTCTGTTGGACCGTGCTCCGCTGCATGCTGCTCTGAGCTGCGGTGCGTAGTAACACAGGGGCCCTCTGTCCCCCCTCCTCCTCCCATCACATTCACATGGAGGGGTGTTTGGAGGCCAAGCCATCTGCGTGCTCCTCATCCACTGTGGAATTCATCATTTAGGCACCTTAAATGACCCAACAGCCAGGTAGCCACTAGCACACTTCGTAGTCATCCAGCCGGCTAGCAAGCAAACAAGCATGTCAGCCAGCGGAGAACACATTCAGCCAAGTATTTGAGTCGGGGGAAGCAGCTGAATATATTTGGAATAGACGAGATTCGGAAAGATAATCATGGTTTTTGCTGTGAAAAGGGAGCAGAAGGGCAAGCAGAGGGTCTGGCTGAGAGGGTAATGGGGCTAATAGGACTGGTAAATGAAAAGCCAGATGATGATAACTCTGCAGCTGATTCTATCTCATATATAGCCTCCGTGGATGTGTGAGTGTGTGTAAAAGAGACAGAGAGAGCGAGAGAATAGATGCCAGGAACTGAAGAGGAGGGAGTGGTACAGAGGCCAGAGACCTCCCTCTGGATTTGATGAATCCTTCACAGTTCTGAGAGCTTCATGAAACATTTATGATGGACGTCATTTTTTTCTGTTTCTCTATCATTGTCTCTATATCTGTATGACTCACTGTGTCTTTCTATCAGATAGAAGCATGAATATCAGTCATCTAAAATTACACACCTGTGTGTATCTTCGTTTTTTTTTTTATTCTCACAGCCAATCAGATTCTCCTTTTTCTGATTCCTGCAGATTGAAAGCTGCCCATGGAAGTGAATAATTCATCCATGTATTAACCTCAGTACTTATGAAGTGCAAAGCCTCTATATACGTATACTCTATTTCTCTTTCTGTCTCTCTTTCTCACACACACAAACACACAGACACAGATATAGAAGTGTGAGGATCCGACTGGTCTTTGGGACTGAGCGACTTTTTTATGATTTATTTACCACTCACCGGAGCTGGTTTATGATGTGAGGTTTCACACATACACATAGTATGCACACCGAAACACACACACACACACACACACACACACACACACACACACAAACACACTAACGCACATACTGTACGTGTGCATTTAAGTGCACTGTCAACAAACAGGGGATCAGTCTCTTCCCCATCTGCTGAGTGTGCCAGTTTGCCGCAGGCATTAAGACACCTTCAGATGTTTCTCTCTCACACACACACACACTCACACACACACACACACAGATTCATCCACGACAGTAGGAAGAAAGTCACACCACAATAGCATATTCAATTCAAAACTGGAGCAGACAGCCCAGTAACAAGAGGCATAAATTACTCCATCTCCCTATAGGAGACAATCCCGAAGAAAAATGGAAATGAGATTCCATGGAGAGAATAGAGTTCTCAGCAAAATGCAGCGATCATTTCCCCTAAATATTATCACATTATCTCCTGGACTGTGGTTTCCTTTCAAGAAAACCCTTCTCTTTGATCCTGCTGTCTTTAAATGAGAAAACATACATTCATTCCAAAAATTTAAGGTCGCACTTAGCAGGAAACAATACAAGATATCCCCAGCTGCCACACCTCAAAGACTACCTCATTCAATCAATAGTTTTTGGCTTAGTGCCAAGTCAACTACCGAATTCCCGGAAGAATATATTCCACCGTTTGTGCTCAAGCTGCATCAGATGGCACCATAATCATTCGGAGGGATGCCAGCTCAGACTGCGGTGGTAATTGTGGCTGTTTTCTTGGTTTGATCTCATTCCAGCTCATGTGCATTGACACTGTCTCTGTAGCCTAGATCCCCGTGTCTAAATGGGATTGGACAGTTTTGGTATCATGACCTCTGTTCGACTCAGTATGACAGCAGAAATGTGGATTGCTGTCAATGCATTCCCATTAGCTTACCTACTGTATGGATTTTTCCTTGCACGTAGATGGCTTTCATTCTATGATATCGAGCTCATCCCCCGTCCCGAAAGCTCCCTCTCTGTTTGATTAGTCCCAACCATTATCCTCCATTTTCAAATCAATATCTTTACCCAGGCCTGTCTGTTGGGTGGCAGAGGCACAAAATGACATTTGCTGATAGTTGCTCTGACTTGGTCATCATGTATGTTTTTGACTGATTGCAGCATGTTTAGTAAAAGAGAAAACTTTTACATCAGTCCATGGGCCAGATACACAGGTGATTTGTATGCACACAAACCATGCGTACGCCTTTTCCTGACATATAAACTGGTATTTACAAAGGAAGAATAAGCGGTAAAAATGTGCACGCCTTACACAGACTTCAGACAAGGCATACACATGGTTTTAGGTGAGACTGTTGCAGGTGACATGATAAAGACAATTCTACTGATTGCAGGAGTTCTGTAAAATGTCAATCAAAAGCGCATTTATAAACTTAATTTAAAATATTTATAAGTGATGAATTTAATCTTTTTTTCAATTTACATTCATCTCCTTTATTATAATCAGGTGATTTTATCCTGTGGAGCATTTTGTAAAGTCAGTTTCAACATGAGCGCTTTAAATGGATCATTGATCATTCCTCTAAGGTTTGAAAACAATGATAACTGACATTTTACTGCAATGATAATTTGCAGAAATGTGATCAATTAGTGGTACGGGCACTACAAATTCCCACAGCCAAGCATAATGACAGCTGCTCTAGTACCGTTGAAGAACCTAGTCGATTCGATACAGTCAATGAAATTTCATTTTCTGTACTGTATTCTCATTGACAGGCCTAATGAGTGGTGGAGAGACACAAATAAAGATATACAGATGGATATTTAAGGATGTTTCTACATCCTCTATGGCGAACTGTAGGTGTGGAAATGATGCTTGTGCATGTGTGCCCAGCGCTACAATGATCAAGACTTCTAAACAGAATCAGGCGCGTGCATGGCTCTATAAAATCTGACAAAAAGCATATGTCTGTCTTTGTGTGTACACGCAGTTTTAGTCGTGAATCTCCACAGACTTTCGTGCATCTGGGCCCCATGTCCCAGATTTGACTAGGGTTTGGTGTTTGAGTCAGCATAATTATCCAGATAACTCAGTAAACCAGCTTCTTGGAACAGACCCAAGGCCTGTTGATGATAATACTGATTACGATCAGCTGATGAACACACAAAATTATTACTTTAATATAGGTCAGTCTCCTAAATTGGGGTTGTGAATTTAGCTGAAATTCATCTGGTATTTGGTCTTTTAAGTAGGTCAGTTATCTACCCAACTGGCTATTTCTGAGTCTTATACAGGCATTTTGTCTCCCCATGTGTTTGATTGTTTTATATTGTATAATCTATAGTTAATGAGTTAAATCTGCAGATGCCATATGAACACCTGTAAGCTTTGATTTTGTAATGCAGTTTGCACTGTCGTAAGTGCCATATGACAGTAGGGGTTCTTGATATTGTGTCCCAGTTTCACAGCTTTTGAAAGATGCTGAATAATTGAAAGTTTTCTTATTTATGAATCTGCTGCACAAAGCTCAGCAGGTGATGTGCTGAGAGGGCTTATCAGCTGTTTAACAGGTCACAGGCGTCCAGCTGGCTAAGCCCCTTAGCTTGTGACCAGAAGCACCCCTGACGTGATGTGACTCCTGATACTGACACAGATAAAGCTTACTACACCTACACCTGGCTGTCTAAGCTTACTACCACTCTCCTGCCAGGGTACGTCTGTACGTGTGTGTGTGTGTGTGTGTGTGTGTGTGTGTGTGTGTGTGTGTGTGTGTGTATGGACATAATGACAAGCAGGCGAGTTTGCTATAGTATTATCCATCTGTACTGTATCTGCATGGCTGCCTGCTTAGTATTCCCAGGTGTTGTGCGCTAAGCTGCATGTAGCTACAGAAGAAAAAACAGGGGCGAGTTGGAAAAAAGCTGTGAATAATACATGTGCTGTTGAATTACATCTTGACACAGTTAAGAAAATTTACTATAAACTTCCGAAACAAACTACAAAGGTCTGTGTGTGTATGCATGTGCCGGCATGTGTAGTAAATGGGTGTGTATGCATGTGCAGGTGCGTCTGTGAAATGGTAGCTGGTTGCAGGTAATGGTGTGTGACAGCGGAGCACCTGACAACATGGCAGGGACTGGGAGGGCTACCAGCAGCAGAACAGAGTAAACAGTGAGGGACCTGCTCCCCGTCCTGCTGTAGAGCCTGCAAGCATACAGCCATTTAATTTACTTACTGCACTAATGCAATTATTGCCACAGTAATTTACAATGTCTAAGAGGGCGCTGTCTCTGTGTGTGTCTGTGTGTGCGTTTAATTAGTCATGCTGGACCTCTTGAGAGAGATGTTGGTTGTCTATGGATCTGTGTGTGAGTTAGAGATGGTATAGCAGTGTGTCTCTGCGTGTTTGCATGTGTAAGTGCTTGTGCGTACACACGGTATATGTGTGCGTGTTCTGCAGTCTCTAGAAGTGTGTGTGTGTGTGTGTGTGTGTGTGTGTGTGTGTGTGTGTGTAAACAACACCATCTGCCTGTGACTGTGGAGCTAAAATCCCTGATAGCCTCTCGTCCCCGTTTCAGAAACAGCTGATCAGTCATCCAACTAGCTGGCTGGCAGCTACATCAAAGACAACGCTGTCTCTGGAGAGCCATGTGTTACACACTCAGACACATCACCTACAATAACACATTCACTTGTACAATATCATCACAGTGGTTAGAGCAGAATGACAGTAGCTACAACAAAACTGCACTCAGGTGTAGCTTTGAGTGGCCAAATGGTGTTTAATGAGATTAAAGGGAGCAGAAAGGTTGAGGTCAGGTTACGGATTGGAATATGCCAACAAAGTCTTGACTTGGAACTTTTAATACTCTATGTGTGCGGAGTTTGCATGTTCTCCCGTGTCAGTGTGGGTTTTCTCCAGGTACTCCGGCTTCTTCCCACAGTCCAAAGACATGCAGGTTAATTGGTGACTCTAAATTGGTCGTAGTTGTGAATGTGAGCATAAATGGTTGTCTGTCTCTATGTGTCAGCCCTGTGATAGTCTGGTGACCTGTCCAGGGTGAACCTTGCCTCTCGCCCAGTATCAGCTGGGTTAGGCTCCAGCCCCCTGTGACCCCCAACAGGATAAGCGGCTACAGAAAATGAACGAATGAGTACATTTGCCAGCCACGACAACATTGTAACAGCTGGTATTGTTTTCACTATGTCAGTCTGTATGTGTGTTGTCATGGCAAAGTGTGGTCCTGGTGGCACCTGAAGTAGCAGAAAGTTTGGGGTACTTCGTCAAGTGTCTGTGGACAGACTTAGTCAAAGTGATGGAGTGTGTAGCTGAAATAAAATGTTAAGTTGAGATAAAAATGACGGCTGAGTTCAGGGATGGGTGTGGTCAGGGCAAGGGTGCTGGAAGTAGAGGGGTAGGAAGTAAGGAAGGGGCTGTTGCTGGTGTGTGAGGCCAGGCAGACTCTCATAACTATGCTTGCGTGGAGGTCCATACAGTCAGTGGTGTAGTGAAGTTGAGCATGGTGTATTTGACAGAGTTGGCAGTTCAGTTTGTCCAGATGCCATCAAAACATTCAAATTTAATGGCTATACACGCCACTCCATTCAGATTATGGGTACTGAATAAAGTGCTCTATTGGTATTGGTATTAACTCAAGGTTATTGGTATTGGCACTGGTATCATACTTTTTTAACTGATACTCAGCCCTACAAGATGGTCTCAAGTTCGATTTTTATTTAATTAATTTGTAAATCCAACTGCCAAAACTAAAAGTACCAGTCACTATATGAACTGTTGCATTTGGGCCGCTCAGTAAAATGATAAATTGCCTGTCCAATTTTCATGTGACTGGTGGTGTTGCAGTTACAGCATTTCAAAGTTAAAAACTTTTTTTCTTTTTTACAAATACCCACTGAGCCAGCTGAGTTTTCTTTAAGGCTCTGCCAAAATGACTCAGCTCTTCGAGATTTTTGGAACAGTGTTGTGTGTGATTTCACGTTAGAGTTAAACAGTTTGACTTTTAATTGTAGAAACACTGTAAAGGGTTGCTTCACCAAGATTACAAAAAAGAGATTTTCATATTATAATCCACAGAACAGGTTATGAATATTATCTATAGGTAATATTGCGTCAGTAATGTAGTTCCATTTGAAACTGTCCATAGTGAGGCTGATAATCCAGAGTAATCAAGACATTGTTTTTGAGGAGAAACTTTGCTGTAGAATATTTAGAATATCATTTTTCTATGAAGAGAGTGCGTGCACACTTCCATTGTACAGGGTGAGGTACAATCTCAAAAACTGAGCAAATAAAACACAAACTTAATTGTGTGTGTGTGGGGGGTTTCTGTAGGTGAACCACTTCTCATATGAAAGATTTAAAATGATCAAACTAAAACAAATCAATAAATAATGGATTTTAGTTTTGTCGCATGTATAGTGTCAGTCAAATACATTTTGAGGGATATTCAAAGGATACTTTGACAACAACAATGTGGGTACAATGTACAAATGAACTTTGGTAAACTTCCCTCTATCTTACCAGCGTACAGATCTCCCTGTTCATCTCTGCTCAGATCCTCTGGATGACTTGAAACGTGTCAACCAGAGGATTTCAGCTGGCGTTGGGGCTGTTGCTCGAACTGTATATCATAATTCTGCATTGCCTTTTGCCCACCACCACCAACACAAAGAAAACTCAGACCAAATTTAGATCAAACTGTAAAACTAGGCAGTGGTGATCAAATATGAACCAGGATTCTGTTATTATGTTGTCTGTTTTTGCCTCAAATGTTTTCAGAAACATATTTTAGTTTACTGTTTAACTGTAATTCAAGATTGTTTATAACCAGCTGGCCATCGTATTGTTTCCTGTGGAAAAACGGCCAAGTTCGCATTACATCACCCACCAGCGGCAGCAGCGTTTATTGGTTTATTTTGGTTATTGTAGGTTTTTGAAGTCTTTAGCAAAAGCAAATGCCACAGCACTTTTCCTCTGTGTTCTTTGGTGATGTAGCACCAGTGTCAAAAGTATTTGCTTCTTTCTACTGCATAGACAGCCAAGTGTTATGAAAAGACCATCTTTCCATCAATGAAGTACTATAGTATTGGCAATTATAATTATAATTTTTTTTAACTTTCATCCAGCAACAGTAATTGTTTTGCTCCTGTTAGCACTTACAATGTAATTTGTTATGATAGCTGTATGTCTGTCAACATGTAGGCTGTAATATCCTGGAGCAACTAACTGAATATACAGTATTTTAGATTTTTTTTCACCACGGCTAACACCTTGCCTCTGTCTTGCCTCACACGAACTCTGGTCATCCCTATTCAGCCACTAGTATAGCTTGTAGACATCCAAATTGGGAAAGCTGGGCTAGTGTGTCACTGGTAGCTCTCAGCCTTAACCAAGCATGGCTCAAGCATGGCTGTGCTCCAGTCAGAGATATATTATTAGACCGTACCTTACCGCAGTACCTAGCCTGCTTCAGCATGAGGGACTTACCTCACACAGGCCACGCTAATTAAATCTCCCAGACGCCAAGGCTCTTAATAAAGCCTGACATGACAGCTTGGCCTGTGCATGTCAGAGTGACCCCGTAACCCGGAAGCTGCCTTGTGTGATTGTATTCAGGCATGTGTGTGTGTGTGTGTGTGTGTGTGTGTGTGTGTGTGTGTGTGTGTGTGTGTGTGTGTGACACTCAGGCTGGGGGTCTTGCCATTGGGGGAAGGGGCAGACACCTGTCTCCAGCCCAAAGAGAGGTCAATTTCCAGGGGTATGGGAACGACCGTGACTCAGCAGCTCTGCTGCAGAGGGCAGCTACATTAGCAATACAAATCATACCGTGGGGAAAGGAGCATCTGATTATCATTTTTTCTCGTTGGTGCCATGGCTTTACTTTGTATGGGAAAGTGAGTGTGGACATTGATTCTTAATAAATAATAGTGGCGTTTCAAACTTGAGCAGTTTCCCTGAAGATCGATTTTGTTCCATTTTCATCTACAGTTTTTGAATGCATCAGGGCATAGTTGAAGAACAGCAATTTTATCTTCTCATGTGGAAATACCATAGTATACACTTAACAAATAGTTTTGAACTGCTCAGCCATTGAGATGGAGCCTGCCTGTAGTGTTTTGTGCTATCTAATGTCCACTTTAGATTCCCTTGTTTTCCACCAGGTTGAACTCACTGGAAAGCTTTTGGGTGGATGGATGGATGGATGGATGGATGGATATATAGATGAGTGGGTGGGTGGATGGATATATAGATGAGTGGGTGGGTGGATGGACAGACAGACAGATGGATGGCTGGATGCATGGATGGATGAATGAACAGAAAACACTGAGTTATATGGTGACAGACTTTGAGGCAGAAATATAAACAAGCAGAGCGTGGTGACATCTGTTAAAAAGAGAAACCCTCTAAACAGCTTTTGTGGATTAACAGTAAATGATTAAACCCCGTTAGCATATGGATAAACAAGTTAAGCTTATGCATCAGCATGTGTCTATGTGTGTCTGTGTCAGTGCTCTCCCTGGTGCTTAAACCTGGCACCGTCTCTCCCAAGGCTCTCGGTCAGGTAACGGAACAAAAAAACAGGGGAGATATCTGTTTTGTCTCATTTAATAGCATGAATGCTGCATTTAATGTACTCGTCCAAATGTCACCAGCCTCATTTTTCCTGAATTTCATATTACACCTACTTTATTGCCTCAGTGATTGATGTGGGTGGTACCTTTTAATCATGTGTACAGTTGAGAGTATCCAGATCCATTTCAGAGCAAATGGTAATAATAGTGATTAGGTATTATCTCGGCATTATCTCAGCAGCAGCGCAGAGCAATCTCAGTCTACTGACCTGGATTAGAGAGAATATGATTGCACATTCACTGCAGAACAAAAAAACAACTTTATTTGTCAAGGACAATAAGCAGTGAATCGAGAATGCATTCTTGATTAGCAAATTAGCTTCATTACAGAATCATCTTTGTGCTCTGTTTGATCTATTCTGCCTGTGTATTTATAAGTCTGCAGAAATTTTATAACAAGCGATAATTAGTTGAATCATATTAGAGCATGGGATAATGGAACCGTGGAAAAAACAGGTAAACTGGGTCATGTGCAAGAAGAGCTACTTTGACCTATATTCACAAGCATTGAGCATCTAATAGAGCAACTCTTCCCAAACAGTAGAATGTTGAAATATTTATTATGCCACCGGTATGTGCCTATTCCTTCATTTTCTTCACAGTGCAATATGGTTTTGTTTTGTCAATTTAGCTTTGAAATTCACTGCGCTCCAGACAGCCAAGATGGATTGCTCTGAATGGGCGTCTGTGCCTGCAGTGCCCATTCTAATTCAGCCTGGCTGCCACACCCACAGCTGCTGCCTGGGGCCAGTGCGAGAGCAGCAGAGTGGAGCAGCGGTGAACTATGGCTGCATGGGGCCAGACTGAGAATATAGGTCATCCAGCCCCGCAGATGAAAGATGCATAGCACTGGCTGCCGGGGTGGAAGCGGGGTGGAGATGGAGTAAATATAGAGATGCTTCCAACTCCTCAGCATGGGCAGTTTAGATGACCACAGGGAGGGATAGAAAAGGGCATGTGCAGGGTATAGGCAGAAGGGGAGGATGAGAGTAGGAGTGGCATGCAAGCCGAGGAAATTCAGGAAATTTAGTGTAGGGAGAGGCATGGGTGGGGTATGTGCTGTGGGTGCATGAGACTCACAGGAACAGGAGTGTGTCAGTGTTTGTGGGAGCCAGTATCAAATGCTCTTTCTTACTGATGAAGGGGAAATACAAAAAGCAGGCTCCCCTCCTCGGAGCAGCTGCGGCTGGCACACAATATCATCCTCTGTTCGCCTGTGGCTGGTGGTGATCGGGTTGCGAGTGTAAAGATCACACTCACAGTGCACATATCCTTTTGTTTTCTTCAAGAGTTGAGATTGATGTGGTCACTTTTATTGCTCTCAGCGGTGCTACATCTCTGGCCGTAGCGTAATCTCAGTGACACAATTCAAATGCGATATAAATCAACACTTTGATTCGTCTAATATATTCTACTTTGAAGGGACAGTTAACCCAATTTACAAACTTTTTTTCTTATTTTCTTTTGGTGGTGTCAATCATGTGGGTAGTTTTTGTTTTGTTTTCCAGGTTTGAGATTTTTTGCTGCCACCTCAATATAATGGAGGCGAATGGAGCTTTGTTGGGGTGCTCGCGGCACTGAAAAAATGTCCTGCTTACTGTGGAAAATCCACCCAACACACTTTCAACAGTTTTCTTTAGAAGTACTTTCCACTGAAGAAATAGTCCCTTTGAAAACTTTTGACTGTGTTCTGTGGATTTTCCAGAGTAACAGGGACACTATTCCTGGGAAGACGTGCAGTAGATTTTTAAAATACGAATTTTAACTTCATTGAGCGAGACAGATGTTATAAACCCTCATTATACTGGATTGGCAATAGAATTATCAGAGATGGATATCTCAATAAGGGTTAAGGTACTGTATGTAACAGGTTATTGTTCTTTTTATTGCCAACGGGTGAATGGATTGCAATGTAACTTATAAAATGAGATCTTCCCTGGCTTGCTCAGTTGTCTATAACAGCCTGTGGACTGACTTCTATGTAAAGGCCTCAGGGCAAATTTTCCAGGAAAATCCAAAGGATGTGATAAACCTTAACCAGGAAATCCTTTACTGGCATAAAGCCCTCAAGGCAAACTTCTCCCAGTAATGTGCTGCATCTCTTTTCAGCTCTGCTACAGCGTGCAACAGTAGGCTAGCTAACATTGGTTAAGAAATGGAGACCAAACGCCTGGCACCCACCACAACACAAAGTCCACACATGCCAACTTTCCATTATATTCACTTTGCAGCGGCAGCCCGGAGACAGACCTTTACTCACTGCTGAGATTTGCGCTGGCTGAATTCGAGTTGCTACAGCTACTGACTGAAGATCCGTCTCCAGAGCTGCAGTCCGCTGTACCCTTAGTTGTAGCCTAATCTCTGAGCGGTGGGGGGGATGAAGCAGATGGACCATGAGGTGCGCTTGCTAATTCTTGTCTCATTTTTGGTCTGATAAATAGTAAATTCATGAAATTCAGTGGCTCATATGAAAAAAAAATCCCAGAGGAAACACTGACATCTGAAATATATTGTGATACTTTCGTCTGAACTGGCTAATGTTAGCCAACATAGGCTTGCTCTCTAATACAGATGAATTACTACATAGCAAATGTAGTAAAATACTGCATGAAGTGGACAATGTAAGCAAATTCATCCAGACTCCCAGGGCTGGTTTGCAAATTACTTTATCAGCCACAAATCAGCGGCAGATCCATGCAGAGTTGCATGGAAGCTGTTGGTTGCTTTGGAACGTCAGCTGATGGAGTAATTTGCAAACGGCAACCTAGTTAGTATCATGGAGCCAATGGACCACGTGAAATAGAGCGCTCTAGGGATGACATTTTTCTGTCCGTAAGGGTTGCCCTGGTTCCTTCGTCAAAAAGCCAATGGGATTTCTGCACTGGAATTTGTGTCATTGCAGAAAATAACCTCTGTGGCAAACAAATGTTTATCATACTTATATGTTTTGTTACGTACAGTACAGGCCAAAAGTTTGGACACACCTTCTCATTCAATGCGTTTTCTTTATTTTCATGACTATTTACATTGTAGATTCTCACTGAAGGCATCAAAACTATGAATGAACACATGTGGAGTTATGAACTTCACAAAAAAAGGTGAAATAACTGAAAACATGTTTTATATTCTAGTTTTTTCAAAATAGCCACCCTTTGCTCTGATTACTGCTTTGCACACTCTTGGCATTCTCTCCATGAGCTTCAAGAGGTAGTCACCTGAAATGGTTTTCCAACAGTCTTGAAGGAGTTCCCAGAGGTGTTTAGCACTTGTTGGCCCCTTTGCCTTCACTCTGCGGTCCAGCTCACCCCAAACCATCTCGATTGGGTTCAGGTCCGGTGACTGTGGAGGCCAGGTCATCTGCCGCAGCACTCCATCACTCTCCTTCTTGGTCAAATAGCCCTTACACAGCCTGGAGGTGTGTTTGGGGTCACTGTCCTGTTGAAAAATAAATGATCGTCCAACTAAACGCAAACCGGATGGGATGGCATGTCGCTGCAGGATGCTGTGGTAGCCATGCTGGTTCAGTGTGCCTTCAATTTTGAATAAATCCCCAACAGTGTCACCAGCAAAACACCCCCACACCATCACACCTCCTCCTCCATGCTTCACAGTGGGAACCAGGCATGTGGAATCCATCCGTTCACCTTTTCTGCGTCTCACAAAGACACGGCGGTTGGAACCAAAGATCTCAAATTTGGACTCATCAGACCAAAGCACAGATTTCCTCTGGTCTAATGTCCATTCCTTGTGTTTCTTGGCCCAAACAAATCTCTTCTGCTTGTTGCCTCTCCTTAGCAGTGGTTTCCTAGCAGCTATTTGACCATGAAGGCCTGATTGGCGCAGTCTCCTCTTAACAGTTGTTCTAGAGATGGGTCTGCTGCTAGAACTCTGTGTGGCATTCATCTGGTCTCTGATCTGAGCTGCTGTTAACTTGCCATTTCTGAGGCTGGTGACTCGGATGAACTTATCCTCAGAAGCAGAGGTGACTCTTGGTCTTCCTTTCCTGGGTCGGTCCTCGTCTGCCAGTTTCGTTGTAGCGCTTGATGGTTTTTGCGACTCCACTTGGGGACACATTTAAAGTTTTTGCAATTTTCCGGACTGACTGACCTTCATTTCTTAAAGTAATGATGGCCACTGGTTTTTCTTTAGTTAGCTGATTGGTTCTTGCCATAATATGAATTTTAACAGTTGTCCAATAGGGCTGTCGGCTGTGTATTAACCTGACTTCTGCACAACACAACTGATGGTCCCAACCCCATTGATAAAGCAAGAAATTCCACTAATTAACCCTGATAAGGCACACCTGTGAAGTGGAAACCATTTCAGGTGACTACCTCTTGAAGCTCATGGAGAGAATGCCAAGAGTGTGCAAAGCAGTAATCAGAGCAAAGGGTGGCTATTTTGAAGAAACTAGAATATAAAACATGTTTTCAGTTATTTCACCTTTTTTTGTTAAGTACATAACTCCACATGTGTTCATTCATAGTTTTGATGCCTTCAGTGAGAATCTACAATGTAAATAGTCATGAAAATAAAGAAAACGCATTGAATGAGAAGGTGTGTCCAAACTTTTGGCCTGTACTGTACATGTTTGCAAGACAATCCTCAGAGGTCAATAGCACTTTTATGTTTTTTGAAGCCTAAATGCAATCGCCAGAAGTAAAAAGCTGACATTAAGCTATACATAAACAACAACACGGCTGCACTACTTCAAAGTTGGCACCACAATGAGGCTGTAAAGCCATGTTCAGCGTGATGACGTTCTGTAGTCTCATTCAACCACTTGTTTGCAACCCGCTTTTTTAAGACGTATGAAAGCTTCAGAAATCACAAGTGGGGTATTTACTGATGTATTTTATGTTGAAGATCAAAACGTGAAAGTCTTGTAAGTTTGTGTTGACCAACGACCTTATTCAGTGCATCTAACCATTCAAAAAATGTATTGACTTCGAGACAAGGGAACCAGGAGTGCTAAAATACTAACTCATTTCTGGGTTTTAGGACTCATTCCTGGGGCACTGTATACAGGAAGATGTAGTAATTTATTTTTTGGTGCTCTGTCAACATAATGCCGGTCAGTCACCGTCAGTCTCTTGTTTGGCACTGTTGTAGTCGATTCAGGTGCTTGCTCTCAGCTACAGAGGATGCTGACTGCAGTTCACTTGACGACTTAGAGATAGGTGTCACCAATAGCAAGGATTTTCTTAAAGTTACATACAGAGCCTTTGATAACATCAAAACTACCTGCATGTCAGACACCACTGGAGGTAAATTACAAAATGTGTTTTTCTATAATTTAGGTGAAACAACCTCTTATTTTTTCAAAGAGAATTATCACAGAGCAGATAAAAGACATATTATGTTATCAGAGAATAGAATTTCAAAGAAGTACTGTTTGATGTGTGAGAGTAGTTGTAACTGCGGTCCATTCCAAGGTTTTGTCAAGCCGGCAGAGAATTCTCTTGCTTGGTCTCTCTCGTCTGTCACTCCCTCCCACCTGCAGCCTGCTCCAGTCGAGGTCAAACTTAGGCATGCACTCATGATAAGTGGCCTTTTGTTAAGACAAATGTTTCAAGAGGTGCTTGTCAAAATGTCTGCTTCTAGAGGCAATGGCTAATATATGTGCATAACAAAAGAGAAGGCACTACAATCACTCAACAACTGTACGTGCAGAGTTTCCTTATTAAAATATAATTATGCACATTATTCAATCACATTAGTACCCCTCCATTGCCTGCTGTCCATTAGTCCCATCAGATAAAGTTTTAAATGACCTGTAAATGCAGGACTTGAATTAAGCGTCGTGATTATTCCCCGCCTGATAGTCTATCATTCTGTTATTAAGCGACACGTGGTCCTTATCATGCCATCCCTCCTCCTGCATCCAAAGCCAGTTTGTTACAAGTGCAAAACAAAGAGATTTCTTTCAGTCATTAGCTCAGTTCTCCACCCCTGCAACCCCAGTGAGCTAATGATGATCATTTACCTTAACAGCAAAGAAAAATGACTGAGCAAAAGCTGCATGTGCCGTGACCTTAGCACTTAAAAGGGGCGGCAAATTCACCTGACAATCACACAAATTGAATACCTGAGTGATTTTCCATTTATAAAGATTGAAAGAGTCTGAGGAAAGGGTATACATTGGCTGCTAGTGCTGCTCCATTCTGGCCAAATGACACCTAATTATGTGGCTCGGGCTACCTGAAGAGAGCAAAGGAGTAAGAGGGGCTGAACAGTGGAGGCAGAAAGAAAAAAAAAAACAATAGGGTACAGAGAGGGGTGACAGTGAAGGGTGGGGTGACTTTGTGACAGAAGAAGAAAGAGTGAGGCAGTTGGTGGAGGTGAGAGGGGCACAGAGGTACGAGTCCATGGTGAGGGGCTGAGAAAGGGTCCGTCTAGGGACGACTAAATGTGAAGGGTCATTGCTGAGAGTGGAGCAGCGCCTGCTGACACAGACAGACAGACTGTCTCTGCTGCACTAAGGAGTTTTGGGACACACAGAGACTCAGCTGCTGGTCTAGACGACAATCAGAGATAGAAGAGGCAGTCAAAGAGAAGTTCCATTCCATTCCAACCCCCCACAACCAGATTCTTCCTCCCAATACTCGTGCAGACAATAGGCAACCTTTTAGAACCCCTACATACCAGGCTGACCTCAAAGAACTGGTGCCACAAAGCCAGCTAATCAAGAGCTTTGCGCTGCCTCATGTCACTACATGTCCAACCCTGTCGCCTATCAGTGATGTTTACATACAGCTAATTTACATAAGCAAAGAAAACCGTGTAGGAAACATCATAATTACCTCTTCTGATCAACATAAAAAAATCTTTGTCAGGCAATTAAAGCAGGATTTACATTTTTATGGTTACACTTACACAAATAGAAGCACTTTGTAATGTTAGGAAAAGTAGTCCTAGTTAAATATTGAAAAATTTAACACTGACTTTAATCATCACACTAAGCATGCCGTTTTTGCTAACCTTAAAGGGATAGTTCACCCCAAAATCAAATAAACATATTTTTCCTCTTACCTGTAGTGCTCTTTGTTACTCCAAAGATGTCTGCCTTCTCTCGAATATAATGGAACTTGATGGCACTCAGCTTGTAGTGCTGACAGCACCAAATAAATACATTCGAAAAACTCATCAGCGATGTCTCTTTACAGAAATCAGTTACTCAAGATAATCCACAGACCTTGGTGTGAGCAGTTTCAGGTAGGAACTATTTTTTTCACACAGCACTACTCAACAACCGTATCACTGCACAGAAAGGAAGTGTGCATCTACTCTGGACAAACAATAATGGCGTCCTCCTCGGCTAAGCTGTAGCGTTGGCTAGCTCAGTGGTGCTAGGTCAGCTAGCAGTAGATACACACTTACCTTCATCAATCAGAAACTCACACCAAAACAACCTATATCGATAAATAGCACTACAGGTAAGAGAAAAAAAGATGTATTTTTGATTTAGGGTGAACTGTCCCTTCAACAAGTACTTCAGTAGTCTAAACCTTCTCCCAACACATGACATGCAGGACGTGAATCACAGTTTCTGGTGTCAAATCCTGCAAGGGAAATTTCTGACAACAGTTGCTCTTGAATACACCACAGACTACATAAAACACAACATAGTCTGGTGATTTATTAATGTACTCACGAAGACAAAGAAAGAAATCACTCTCATTCTCAATTAAAATTGGCTGCTCCTATCATTCTTGTATGATATGTTCACTCAAGAGGTCAGTTCTAGGATGTAATCAGAAACTGTCCTGCACAACATCAATCATTTCAGCAAGTAAATACAGCACAAGCAAAGCAGGAGCAAGCAAAGTCCACACAGGGAGGAGTGTCAGGCTGGATGGATGGGTCACCAAAATGCCAGACTTTACCACAGGAGACTGTTTCTCATTTCCTGTTTCAAAACACATGTCAACGTTGATTTCTTTTAAGCATGACCACGGTCATACCCATACTTTAACAAAGTGCTTATGTGGGCCCAAATCTCAAGCCATTTTTGTGCCTAAACCGAACCAAACCTCAGCCACATCATTAAAGGGATTTATTTTCAAACAGCGATTTCTAATGGTTTTGGAAGGCACAGACAAATGATGCTGTCCTGCTCATATAAGGGACGTCAGATCAGAAAACACTTTTAGATGTCATTCTAGAGGGCGCAGACTAATGACACATTTTGTCTTTTAATTTGGAGGACTTGTTGTGTCATCCATATTGAATACCAGCATGAACTAACAAAAAGACACTGTAACAAAAGGTGTCACCTGTTCGTGCACATATCATCAGTCAATGTCAGTTGAATGCTGATTAATTTGTAATGGTGACAGCTTCATTAGCACAGACGAGGGGACAAAAATGGCAAATGCAGTAGTCATTGCCTCATCTGCTCCTTTTGCTGCCACCTCCGTGACAGCAAACATATAGGTCCGGGACAAAAGCCAAACTGCTGTGGGCACTAATAACCGGTGTAAATCCTGGTGTGAGATTTTGTTACGGCTGAGAAAACACTGACAAATACCAATTTGAGCATCCAAATATAAATGGTAGTTTGCATGTTTTGGTATTGAATTTCACGCCCTATATTTATACAGCTCCAGTGGGAACAGGAAACAAACAAACAAATGATCAGCACGTCTCATATGGATGAAGAAAGAGCAAAGAATAAGACTGCGACTTCCCTGCCTGCCAGCTGTTTGCCATAGTGACCTGCACCTGCTACACCGCAGGAAGGTCACTGTCAATCGAATCAGTATAATTTGGGTGCTTCTCTCTGCACCCATCTGAGAACAACTAAATGCATTATGGGCAGAAACCTGCTGGGCGCGTGGGTGTGTCCGCCTGCCTGCCTGTCTAGATGTCTTTCTCATTGTGTCAGTCAGTGTGTCTTTCTGTTCGTCGTCTTTGTATGAGCCGGCATGATGCAGAGGCCCACAGCAGATGAGCCATTGCCATGATTGGCTGGTCCCTGCCGTGTGCTGATAGGTCGCTGTCTCTTTCTGTTCAAACAGGGGTCTAATCAGACACTTTAGCAGGCTGTCTTGTTCAAACACACCATGCTCTGCACTGGGGATCTGGCAAACACAGATTTGTATTTATGTGTGTGAGTGTGCGTTTGTATGTGCATGCTGAGGGTCAGTATAATTAGTGTTGGTGAGGAGATGGAAGTGGGATGTAGAAATCTGTCTTGCTCAATTTTCCTGCAGCCTGGTCCTCATTCTGTCACATCACCCCATCTGTAATACATTCAGTCCCTCATCTCCCACTGATGATGAAGTGTATGTGTGTGTGTGTGTGTGTGTGTGTGTGTGTGTGTGTTCTGCTTATAATCATCAATAACTCTAAAGAATGCAACTACAATATATCCTGTGGTGAACAGGTGTCATCCAACTACAGCAAGTTGGCTGACACACACACACACACACACACACACACACACACACACACACACACACACACACACACTTGTCATCAGCTGTTGATTGGAGGGATTCTGAGGTTATTGATAAGGAAGCATAAACATCCATTTGGGCAAACATGTCTCTGTTGTATCACTGCTATAATGGCCAATTAAATCCTCTCTCCTCTTCGCCACCAATCTTGCTTTTCTTTCTTTTCTTTTCTGTTTTCTCTTTTCATCAGTTTTTATCAGTTGGCTCTTTGTAAACAAACATTTTAACCTTCATCCAACAGAAAGTGGCATCACTGTTTGTGCATTTGCTTCAAATTGAAAGGTTTACTTTGGCAAACCTCTCAGGGTTTTTGTGAAGCAAATATAGGTGCTACAAATGTTTTCTGCGCAGGGCTCAACAGTAACAGTTGTCCGGTTGCTATTGGCAACCATTGTGAGAAATTGGCTAATCTTTGTTGCATAAGTGATATTTAAATGTTGCTCTTGCTGTCAGAAGTGGGACTAGACAGTGCTGCATGTAAAAACACTGCATGTGCATTGGTGTGTTTACTCCTGTGCACACAGGCATTTGTTTTAAAAACAATGGTGAAGCAAGTTATGTAGCACTAAAGATTAAAGTCCTGTAAAGTATCAGATGAACACAGACTTCAAATACTTTTGTTCTGTTACTGTGATAAAGCTTTTAAACACTCTTTTATGTCATATTTTGCCAACCCGTATGCTCTCACTCCTCCGTCCAGTCCTTTCATCTTATCACATTTAACCTGTCTTTTGTAATGCGATAAAATCTAATTGTGAGCCATGACTCCTTCTATTCTGGCTCCCAATAACACAACAAGAAGACATTTTAAAACTCCTATGTAGCCTACAGACCTGTGGTGGCGAGTGGTATTTTGCCTCCAGCTAATAAAGATGATAAGATAATAAGATGATGTATAACTGCATAGTATCTTCATTACTCAAGATATACAGTGACTAAAAATGGCAACGATATTTTCGGCAACCAAAAGCTGATACCAGGCTGGCAACCACTTTTAAAGGTCCAGTGTGTAGGGTTAGGAGCATCTATTGACAGAAATTGTACATAATATTCATGACAATGTTTTAGTAACCTTAGAATGAGCTGTTTATAGCCACATATGGAGCGGAGCCTCTTCTACTGAGTCCACCATGTATTTTCTACAGTAGCCCAGAACGGACAAACCAAACACTGGCTTTAGATAGGGCCACTCATATTTTCCCCATTTCACAGCTAGATGCCACCAAATCCTACACACCAGACCTTTAAAAGTTAGTGATGAGCCCTGCTTTGTCACTGAGGATAGAATATAAGTTTAAAATATTACAAAGGAGAGATGGAAAATGCAGCCACAAGCAAACCACTTAAATGAAGACATGTAAATACTTACTGCACTTTAAACAAGCCTAAACCTCTAATTTATGTGCAGATCCTGCTCTCTTTAAAAATACCATACTGTACTATTAAATCATCACATGTTCAGATCATGGCTGCTCACAGGGACATGGTGCATGTCTCAACATGATGGAATTTTAACACTAACCCCATTACAGCTACAGTAATTGGCAGTCTAAGCCAGACAAAGTGTCTGTCTTTGTCTGTCTGACTCTGAGATAAAAGAAGGTCCCTGAGTGATGAGTGTGTAAGGGCAGGCTATTCAGAGCTCCAAGAGCAGCCGTGACATATGGTGCATTAACACCAAGAACTTTTATTTTGTTCAGTTTGATTAAAGGCTTGATTCAAATTTTATAAGCATGTATATGGTTTGAATTCCTTCTTAGAATCTTAGAAATCAAGTAAAATCTCTGTCAGTCAGAAACCTACAGAAATATGTCATGCAGTTAATGTGTGTGTGGCCTTTGGCCCTGATGGACATAGTTAGTCTTGACTCACTTCACCTCTCTTTAATTTAATTTGTGAAACTAATTGTCTTGGCACCTGAAGCATTTACTAATTAGAGACCTATTCAGTTAAGAGAATGTTAATGCTAAAGTGGAGAGTTAAGCCTTCACTTTTTCTGCGTGTGTGCAAGTGTTTTCACTTGTACGTGTAATTACAGGGACATAATGTGACTGGCTTGCTGTTTGAGGATGAAAAGCAGATCCCGAAAAGGTAAACAATATGATGAAAGGGTCGGGACTTGTTTTTTAAAGTAAGGTTTAAGGTTACGTTAAGGTTAGGGTTGGGGTTGGTCTCCAGGGAATGAGTGTGGGCGAAAGCGTGACTACTTTGCAAGAAAAAAACAACACTGTATGTTGTATTTGAATTTGAACCATTGTTCTTTATGGAGGGCTCCAAGATGGCGACTTCCCCCTAGGGTATGTATAGCTTGTTGGGGCAGATGTGTGTGGGTGTGTATTGGTGGGTGGATGTGAGTAGAGAAGACAGCTCAGGTGTGTGAGATGGGCCTCAAGCAGGCAAAGTCTGGGAGTGGGGGTACTTGAGGGTCTGTGTCTGTTCTTTGAGCCCTCTCACACACACATGCATACACTACACACACACAAAGATCATGCCTCTGTGCGTAAATCCCTCTGCGCTTGGTGGTTCAATTCCACAGAGGTTAATTAGAGATAATCAGAGGGAACCACTGTTCTGCCACGGAGCAAACTCCACTAATTTGTTACCACTGAACTCTTCCCTTTGTCTTCTTCACAGCCCCTTTTTGCATGTCTTGTCTCTCTACCTGTGTTTGTGTGTGTGTGTGGGAGTGTGGCTGCGGGTAACAGATTATGAATATATCTTGGCGACGGTAGTAGCCTTAGAGGTGTTTTTAGTGAAGGGTGCAACTTGTAACTTTTTATTCTTGACTGTAAAACTTCCTTTCCTGTCTTTTTCTTATCATGCTTGGGGAACTACAAAGTAAAAGTCAATCACAAAACCTCATAAGCATATTATATCCTTGAAAGCACTTAACATCACAGATTAGACAAAAAACAGGTGCAACACTGTTTGATCATTGAACGATGAAGATTTTCTTTAAGTTGAGAGAACAACAAAGCTCACAGGCTTGCAACCCTGAAGCATGATAGAGGGGGAATGTAAAACAAGAGTGTTTCTGGGGCGCTTCATGGCACAGAGGGAAAATAAGAACTTTACTATGATGATGTCTTGGAGGCTTGAGATTCACCCAAACTGCTATGGGTTTTTTACACCTCTTTGTCTAACCTGTACAGCTGTGGCTGCATCTTTTCTTCCATTCTCTTCTTGCAGTTTTATAAGTCATCCTATGATGGAAAACCACCTTTCAGAGATTGAACCATGCCCACTACTGCAGCCTCTCTCAAATGGGGGTAATGAGGGTACTTTGAAATACTGCACAGGGTACATGACATTACGTTAATTTAAAAGATATCAGTCATGCACATAGAATGTAAAAACAAGGGATGTAGCTACTGTGACGTCACCCATTGTTTTGTTTTTTTTGGGACTCCTGTTTTGAAGCCTTGAGATTGGCATTTTGGTTGTCGCCATCTTGGTTTTTTAGAGCTGGAAGTGACCCTGTTTGGCTCCAAAGGCTGGAGCTGTGGAGGAGCAAGGGGTGGATCTGACTGAGAGGCCAAGAACATTGAGAATTTCGGGACTTATCCAAAACTGTTGTTTCTGTCTGACATTGAACCATGGATGCTGAAGTGGAGCAAAGACAGTGGGTGCAGCAGATGCCTCTGTTTGTCTGTGAAGAGGTGCAGCAACACTAAGTTAAAGTGTAAAGTAGTTGCTGGACCAAACAGTGCTGACAAAATGTTGGAAAACTGGTAGCCCACCATTGTGTGGTTATTTCTAGCCTACGCTCATAACACAAAGCAACAATGGGCATGCATGAATTGGGAAGATGATGTCATTGTTTTCCAGATGGGTACAAAAACTCATCTGCATGTAAACTCTGTTGTGTGTGGTCTAGAGGCCAAAACATAGAGGATAATGTCTGTTTCCGATAAAATATCAGTTAACGTGTCGACAGGGCTGAAGAAAAGGGTGTTAATGTTCCTTAGTGTCATTGGGCCTCATTCACTAGTATGTGTGTGGAAATGTTATTACTTTGCGCACAAAATAAGTGCATATGCAAAATCACCGTGGGATTCATGACACCTGCGCACCGGCCAATTTTGTTCTCACCACCTTGCGTATGTGTGTGAATCAGAATCATTCGAAATTGACAGGCGCGTGATTAGCATACTACCACGCCCCCATTTCTCCATATAAGGAAACCGCTTGCCTAGAGTTGATTCATGAATGAAGGAAGCGGTTATGCGAGGAGAGAATTAAATTTCAGAGTTTGTTATAAGCAATGGTGCCAAAAGGCAAAAAAAACAAAAGAACTTTACAACCACAGAAATAGAAACAATTGTGTCCGAGGTGGAAGCCAGAAAAGGAATACTTTTCCAGAGTGTCTCCTCGGGGGTGACCATGGTAAAAAAAAAAAAAAAGATGCTTGGACTGCAATAATTGAGGCTGTCAACGTAGTATCCCCAGAGAAGCGCACTGTGGCCCAGGTGAAAAAGAAGTGGTTCGACATAAAAGTTGATGCCAAAAAACGCATTACTAACCAGAAGAAAAAGAAGGAGACTGGTGGAGGACAAGGTCCACCTTATCTAACGCTACATGATGAGAGACTAGCAGCAATAATTGGACAAACATCCATTCATGGAATATGTCCACGAAATGAAGGTGAAAGTGATGACATCCAAGGAGAACCCCCAGGTAACTTTACTGTTATATTTGCAATTATGTGTGTTCCTAACAGGCACAAGTCAATCCGAAAAACATTTTATTCAAATGAAAATGGCAAATCTGTTTGCAACAATTTAACAATTTAATATGAATCGTAGGCCCAGACGATGCAGTGGATGAACCAGTGCCGTCGACCTCTCACTCCCAGCTGCCAGCCCCACAGTCAATGCCTCAGAGCACGCCTCAGGAGTCTCGTCGGCATGCCCACGACCTGACTTACGAGGTTGTCCAAAATCAGCTGGCTCTCCTGGATGCAGTGAAGGAAATAGCGACAGGCATAAATAACATAAACGAAACACTGAAACAGTTATTGAATGTCCTCACCAATAAATAAGTGCATGTGTATTGAAGTGCTGTGTGTTTAATTTACTTAATGAAAATGTAGACAAAGCCGAAGGAAGAATCATAACTTATTCAGTTTGCATTTTGAAATTACGCATTGTAACTTACCATCATTAAAGACGCTGCATCAATTCATGACGGGCCTGAATTGCAGCCCTGGCTGTGCGTCCTCTTGCGTGTAGTTTTGTGGCTCCACGCCGGGTCTTACAGGAATGCCATAGGTCATTGCAAGATTGTGGAGGACACAGCATGCCAGGATGATCTTGCATACCTTCTCAGGGCTATACAGTAATTTGCCACTGGCCATATCCAAACACATCCAATGGCCCTTAAGCACGCCAAAAGTGCGCTCTATTACGGCGCGTGTGTGGGCATGTATGTTATTATAGCGCACTTCTTGAGGGGTTTCAGGGTTTGCGTATGGTGTCATCAGCCATGTTTTAAGGCCATATCCCCGGTCACCTAAACAATATAACATTTTAGCATTAACAGAATAGAGACTTATTAAAAATACTAACTAAAAACAATTGAAATAGAACAAAAGATGCTCACCAACAAGCCATCCACTTCTCACAGCCCCTGCCTCCAAACGCATTCCCACTGTGCTGTTTTGTAAAATAAATGAGTCGTGGGTGCCTCCTGGCCAGCGGGACACAGCGTTAAGGATATGGCAGTCGGCATTACAGATCATCTGCATGTTGATGGAGTGATAGTTTTTCTGCTCATGTATTGCATTGAGTCAGTCGATGGAGCTTTGATGTGCACATGGGTACAGTCTATTGCGCCAATTATATTTGACATTCCAGCTATGCCATGGAACCCCCTCTTCACATTGGTCTGATTATGTTCATCATATGGGAATTTGATATATTCAGGCAATAGCCTTAGGATGCCACTTAATACCCGTGGGATGACACGGCTCAGAGAGGGTTGTGAAATCCCAGCCCGGTCTACTATTTCTCTCTGAAATGTACCTGTAGCCAGGAAACCGAGGGTGGACAGGACTTGCACCTGATGAGATATCGGATGAGAACGGCGTGTTGGGTGATTTAGATGCTCCAGAGAATCGCATAGTTGCAGTAGCACATGCCTTGGCAATCGGAAATGGCTGATAAGCCATTCATCATTTTCCTCGAACATGTTGTGTCGGTCCCTGGATACGCGCTCTCTCCTCATGGCACGGGCTGCAGTATCCTCTAGCAAGGCTAGATATGCCATCTTAACACCTGCTCAGGTGAACCAGAATTGTTTATATACCCAGCATGACCTTTAACATGCTACCAATTAACCAATTGCCTTTGGCCACAGATGCGTAATTTCACGGCACAAGAAATTGTTGGGAGTGGGTGATCATAGGCCAAAACAATTAAATGAAAGCCAAAACTGTTAGGCCTACTTTTCGAAATGTACATTCTCATATATTCCTTTGTAAACTAGGACTGTTGTTATCGTTGAATATTTTAATTGTCACAATGATGAGGGTGAAAGTGTGTCAATTTCATGGTTATTTAATACATTTGGCCAATATATTAGTAAATTAATGATTTTAAAAAATGTTAATTAAATCTCTTTTTAATGAATGTGGTTTTATAGGCTCTGCATGTACTTAAAAGGTATGTGTTTGTATTTTCTAAGTCAGTTCGGTCTTCCTCATTTGTGCGTACACATGGTCTGAGGCAGTTCTAAATTTGTTCGCAGAGTAAGAACAAATTCTGGTAAGAAAATATTGATGAATCCCGGATTTGTGCGTCAGTGCACAGTTTAAGCACAGATTTGTACGTACGCACTGTTTGTGAATGAGGCCCATTATCCTGTTATTGGGATATTGGAACGTTAACACAACTGTGAGTTTTATGAATTGTTACAGTCAAAGATAGCGGCCGTGCTCCCAGCTAAGAATCCATGTAACGATGCACGGCTTTAGCAGTAAAATAACAAGGCAGTCAATGCAGGGTAAATAGAGGTTAAAAATATCCCAGAGCAGACTCCTGCTCTGTCATAGCTTCCCCTTTGATTGATAGCAGGATGTGTCATTCCTATCATTGTTTCTTTTTTTTTTTTTTGGTCTTTTTTTCTGGATCCCCTCAGCTATTTCATGAGAATATGCTAATTTCACATTCCAATTAAGAGGAAGTCACTCAAAGGAGGTGAGACGAGGTTTAATGAGAAATAATTGGAAAATTTTCAGCTTTTTGCTGTTGCACAAAATTGAAGAGCAATATGGTTAGAGGTCTGTGTTTAACCACATTAATTTAATTAATATCTGCTGCAGTAAACAGTAACGCATGGAGCTGAAGTCTTTGAGAAGAATGTTCCTTGTAATAATGACCTATTAGTTACTGTTGGATTCTGTGTGAACCAGCTCATACAACATTTTGCCCCCAACATTGCACGTATTGCTGCCTTTGGTTATTTTAGGGCTCATATACGACAGGAACTTAAAGCCCATTATAGGGTGCCTGGCAGACAAAGAGAATAACAGCATGTGTTGGCCAGATGCCACATACACAGTCAGCTGGACATTTTTTATGAGGTGTGTACTTTTATCTGTGTATGTACGTGTTCATGTGTGTGTCTATGTTTTGTAGGTGCATGTGTGTTAATATGTGTGTGTGTGGGTGTTCATGCAATGCCACGGGTCATCAATAATGTATCAGCTCTACTCTCATGCATTTACCACTTGGATTCACTTGATTTACTCATCTGGCTCCTCCACCACAAGGGGATAAAGTTATCATTAAAACATCTCCTTCCTTCCCTTCTTGCTCAACAAAATCACCTTTACAGTGAAAAAAAGTGGTGATATGGAATAAATCCTCAGTAAGTACCAAAAGAAAATGCAGATAGTGTAACACATACAGTTACCCACTGAGAAATATTTGACTTTGAATCATCCATGAAGCAGGGAGTATCATAGTCTGGCATGCAGCACAGCTGTGCCTAAAACAAATTAAAAGTGGAACCAATTTTAATTAAAATGGAAATTAAAAAGCCAATTAAGTGTAATTCTGTCACTAGATACAGTATGTAATATATGAGCTTGTTTGCATATGAAAGGCACCTGGAAAGGGTGAGAATTCCAATGAATTCGTTTTTTGAATATGGATATCTTTTAGCCTCTGAAAGTCATCTTAGGAAATTTAGTCTGGATGACAGCCACAGAAAAATAATTGAGCCTGGCAGCTGAAAGTCAGGCCAATCACTGAGCTAATGGGAGTGGTTTAGATTTAGATGATACGATATGCTGCTTCCTTAAAGTTCCCCTCCAGACGCGTTTTAAAGAATGCAAAAATACTCTGCTACAATTAATATTTTGTTTAACATGATTGTCCCACATAAAAGGTAAAAAAAAAGGCAGCTGGAAGCAGATCTACTCTTTCTTCCTCATTGAGAAACAATGCATCTGGCCTCCCTCAGGCCCACCACTCCTGCTTGCTGTAGGTTTTGTTTTGCACTTTCACCCAGGCCCCCAGGAAGGGGCCAAAAGGTGGCATTACAGTTTCTAAATCCGTCACAAGATGGGGCCTAAAAATAGTTTTTCCCTTAAACTTACATTAGGATAGAGACATCTGTGAATCAGTATATACATTTTTATGGTCATAACCCCCGTGAAGTGACATATTTCACTATCGGGATTTGATCCTTTTGGTCCGATAACATTTTGAAAGTCTACAAGAGCCAGGTGATTAAATCATTTTAACCCCATTCAAATTAGCGAAGGGCTAAAGCGGAAGTAGCTTGCTCAGCCAAGTGCACTTGCTTTGTGCGCGCGATGATGTGAAAGATCCAGGTAATTTTAAACCTGTGAAGTCAAACATTTTTGGTTTTATGTGCCACTGAACAACCTTCATAGGAATGATTGTGGCCCCGTCCCCAATTCTGTGTTCAGTTTGCTTTATACAGCCATGCTTTCTCCAGCGCTTGCACAATCCTACGAGTAGTAGGTTGACCAGTGAAAGCGCGGGGTGCGTCAAGATGGCTAGCTTTAGCATTAGAGCAAACATCAGAGAGTTTCATCTATATATTATTGAGCCTTTGTCAGCATCAGACTCAGATGAGGAGTCTCTTGCGTACCAAAGTTGGTGTCAAAATGGTAGTGGAAAGTAGACCTCTACTATGTTTGCCCAGCATACGCTTGAATCTCAGATTTGAGGGAAGTTCACATATATCGCCTGCCTTCAGTAGAGGAATATGAATAGGCATCTGTAGTGACAAACTTTGCGCAGCCACAAGTCAGTATAGTCAAGGTCAGACATTTAAGGGTACAAACATGAGAAAAACACATTTTTGTGGGGAGGGGCACTTTAAGTTATGCAGCTTCATGGGCATTTTTTTAACTAGATGTTGGATATACAGTCAGGTCCATAATTATTTGGACAATGATACAGTTGTCATCATTTTGGCTCTGTACACCACCACAATGGGTTTTAAATGAAACAATGAATACCTGCTTAAAGTGCAGACTCTCAGCTTTCATTCAAGGCTTTTTTCAAAAATGTAGTATGAACCGTGTAGGAATGACAACCATTTCTTCACACAGTCCCCCGACTTTAAGGGCTCATAAGTATTTGGACAAACTAACATAATCATCAATTAAACAGTCAGTTTTAATACTCGGTTGCAAATCCTTTACAGTCAATGACTGCCTGAAGTGTTGGACACATAGGCATCATCAGATGCTGGGTTTCTTCCCTGGTGATGCTCTGCCAGCCCTTTACTGTAGCCGTCTGCACTTCCTGCTTGTGTTTTGGGTGTTTTGCCCTCAGTTTTGGCTTCAGCAAGTGAAACGCATGCTCAATTGGATTCAGGTCAGATGATATGACTTGGCCATTGCAGAACATTCCACTTCTTTGCCTTAAAAATGTCTTTGGTTGCTTTTGCAGTATGCTTCAGCTTTCATCCTGCTGCTCTTGTCAGCAGTCACATCATCAATAAATACAAGAGAACCAGTTCCACTGGCAGCCATACATGGCCATGACATAACAGTACCTCCACCATGCTTCACTGATGAGGTGGTGTGCTTTGGATCATGAGCAGTTCCTTCCCTTCTTCCTTCTCTTGTCTTCCCATCATTCTGGTAGTTGATCTTTGTTTTATCGGTCCATAGTATGCTGTTCCACAACTGTACAGGCTTTTTAGATGGTTTCTGACAAACTCTAATCTGGCCTTCCATTTTAAGGCTAACCAATGGTTTGCATCTTGTGATAAACCCTCTGTATTTATTCTAGTGAAGTCTTGTCTTGCTGACAAGAGCAGCAGGATGAAAGCTGAAGTGTTTGGGGCACCATTACCTGCTCAGATTCAACCAAATGCTTCAAAACTCATTAGACGATGCTTCACAGTGCAGTTGGACATTGACCTGAAGCATATTGCAAAAGCAACCAAAGACATTTTTAAGGCAAAGAAGTGGAATGTTCTGCAATGGCCAAGTCATATCATCTGACCTGAATCCAATTGAGCATGCGTTTCACTTGCTGAAGCCAAAACTGAGGGCAAAACACCCAAAACACAAGCAGGAAGTGCAGACGGCTGCAGTAAAGGGCTGGTAGAGCATCACCAGGGAAGAAACCCAGCATCTGATGATGCCTATGTGTCCAACACTTCAGGCAGTCATTGACTGTAAAGGATTTGCAACCAAGTATTAAAACTGACTGTTTAATTGATGATTATGTTAGTTTGTCCAAATACTTATGAGCCCTTAAAGTTGGGGGACTGTGTGAAGAAATGGTTGTAATTCCTACACGGTTCATACTACATTTTTGAAAAAAGCCTTAAATGAAAGCTGAGAGTCTGCACTTTAAGCAGGTATTCATTGTTTCATTTAAAACCCATTGTGGTGGTGTACAGAGCCAAAATGACAACAACTGTATCATTGTCCAAATAATTATGGACCTGACTGTATACAGTAAAATGAAGCATAAAACTTCTGGTCCATGTTCCAAAAAACAGCCACTATGTTTTTCTACGAATGAAATTCATCCATGTTGGAAGGTTTCTGAGCAAAAGGAGAACAGTTGTCAGTCATATATTTGAAATGACTCCCAGAAATGCTCACTGAGCTTTGCCAGACCACAAGCAAACTGTGCGGTTATGAGTTCATGCACTGTTAATGCCTGGAGCAAACTCAACAACAAAGTGAAGTTCAGGTCATCCTCCATCTTTCAATAGATGACTTTTTTTCCCCTGTATCACATCACTGCGGGTGCATCATTGTAACCGGTCTGTATTTGAGGCCACATAGTCCATCATTCACTTTCTCAACCATTTCTCAACTGTTTCAGTGATGTCGACAGTCTGGTTAAATTCATGTTCCTGTAATTTTACATGCACGTTTTCTCTTTAACACACATTAGCATAAATTACTGATACATCATGCTTTTCAATTACGCTAGCTAACATCAATCAGGTCTGTTGACGAGAGCACCAATGCAATTTCTTGTTAGAATGTTTGTGTCACAAGGTGTTGTTCTCACCCATATTCAGCTCAGCACAGCTGTTTCCAGATGTATGTGCCTCTGTGTAGAGATGAATGTGAGTTTGATTACATATAAGCCTGAACCATATGCACCACCGCTTCTGTGGTATATGAAGTTTGCATCCTGAAGTTAAGATTATTATGTCAATCATCTGTGACCTGACTGTGCCTTTTTACTCTTAATCAAATGTTCAGCCAAATGAGTTGGGCCAAACAGGAGCTAATTATTAGTAATTATGGTCATTATTATTTTGGTTAATGCTTAATATAATCCAACTTTCTGCAGCTTTAAAGGTCAGGCTGAAGTCACAGCTGACATAAGGGGATTTGTTCTTGTTCTTTGTTTAAAAAGAAAAGAATGAGATAAAGGAAAAGAATAGAAGAGAAAGTGGGAAATGAAAAGAACAGAGGAGGAAACTGGATGATTGAAAGAGTGGAGAAGAAAACAGATGATTGGGAGAACAGAGGAGGAAAAGAAATAGATGGAGTCTGAGGAGAGGGATAGGTGGCGGAGGTGGTGGAAAGGCCTGTTTATGTGCAGCAGCATTAATCTCTGTCAGTCTGTTGGTCAATATTGTCTGTGGTCTCGACCATTGGATGTCGCTGTAAATGATTGATATGGCAATAACCTGTTTACCCAGGTGGCTTAAAGCAGTGGTATTCTCGCCAATATTGAATAAACAGCACAAATCCACTCTCCTCTGCAATAGTATACGATCCACATGAGTGTGTGTAGAAACCCACACGCAGGCACACACTGCTCAGGGGTACATCAGTGGTGGTGGCAGGGCTACAGGGCAGTGCTGGAAAAAAGGTTTATCAGCTGGGTAAGTTCAAAAATCTGTCCAGCAGTAGTGTCCTTGAACAAGGGGTTGAATCCCTACTTAATTCACCATTCACCTCCTTTTTTAGTCAAAGCTGCACTCACTCCAACACATCTTCATCATTTCATGACAGGATATTAATACTGTGTCACTGTTTATTAAATATTGAAATATTGGGCTGAAGATATAACTCAACCAACACTGGACAGAAAGCAGGACAGGTGCCAGTCCACCAGAGGGCTAACAAACTCTCATTCAGACATTAAAAATGTATGAAATTACAAACAAGTTAAAGTCTCTACTCCACCTTGCATGTTTATGTTTATTGCGTGCTGTTATTCCGCCTCAGGTACAATCATGGAACAAGGGGACAGAGTTGTCTCGCCTTTAAGCCGGCAGCGGATGTAGTAACAGTGCCCAATTGATGTCTGTTTAAAAAGGGACTGCCAACAGGACG
Organism: Epinephelus lanceolatus; assembly: GCF_041903045.1. Taxonomy (NCBI): domain Eukaryota; kingdom Metazoa; phylum Chordata; class Actinopteri; order Perciformes; family Serranidae; genus Epinephelus; species Epinephelus lanceolatus. The sequence goes on from NC_135735.1 coordinate 14,893,017, forward strand.
GTAGTGATGCTTTGATGATGTGTTATGTGTGCACCCCACCACAGGGACTAGGGCTGCCCCCGACTAAGAATTTTCCTAGTCAACTAATAGTCGTCATTTAGGGCCATTAGTCGACTAGTCGCCTGCATGTTTACAATATTAATTCAGTTATTAAATTATATATTTTGGGCGGGGCAACACAATGGTTTGAGTTGAAGGTGTGAGAAAGAATAGTATCAGTAACATTGTTAACACTGTGCTACATTACAGAGAAATACAAAACCGTACTAATGAACCTTCATTAATATAGGCCTATATTTTATCTACAAGTGCACGTCACACACTGAGCGAGCCGCCTGTTAATGACGCTGTCGGCTAATGGGCATGTAGCTACTTCCATGTTTCAGATGATACGTTTACATATCACCATTGGTTCGTCCTTCACCTTCTCAAAATGATCCCACACTTTTCCTGCCCGACATGTTATTAACTAGCCTGTGTAATAACCGCAGGTACCAGCTCTGTAAATTAGGGGCTGTACACATGCCGTGTCTTTAACCACCTGAAAAACGTGAGGTACTCATGTACCTTTTTTCGTGCCAGCTTTCAAGAGCTTGGCAGCAGCTTGCAGCTAAGGTTGCTAAGCACACTTATTAGGTGGCAGCCCTTGCAGGGACATTTAAAAAGCAGCTAGAGGCAGTTAGCAGCTAACTCCAAGAAGAAAAGAAGAATAACAGCGGAAAATGTCTGCAAATTTGGGAGACAGTGAGGTCTGAGAACTCCTTACCATCCAAGCAGAGGGGGACATCAGCTGCCATATAATTGCCATGTTATGCCATTGTTATTCTTTAGAAAGCGCTGTCAATGCGTATGTTATATGTCACACTAAGGCTAATGGTGCTGTGCCTGTTCTGCTTCCAGGATGCTGGCATGCCATTGAAAATCACACACTGGGGCAGCGTGATGCTACTGTTGTTTGGTTCTGTAGTAAAAAGCAAAGGCAGCTTATTTAAGGGTCTTTGTAGCAGCTCTACAGCCTGATCTCTGTGTAAAAAGTACTAGTGACACACAAACATATTGGAACAGGAAAAAATCCCAGATTCTTGTGTCTGTGGGTGACAGTTCTAACTATCGAGCCACCCGGCCGCTGCTGACATTACTCCTCTTATAAATCAGTATCTCTGAGGTTACAGGGAATTACCCAGAAGGGCCAGCTGCTTTGATTGAGAGTTGCCCTCTGTGCACTAAATGACCTGCATCTGGATCAGAGCTGAAGGTGTACTGAGGGGCAGCAGGAGATAAGATGTAGTGCCACTCCTAAGGCCTCAGCCCCTGGCAGAGTCACTTCGACTTTTCCTCTGCTGTCTTCACCGTCTCCACCCACCTCAGGGTCGCTGGTGTCTCAGCTGGTCATCTTATCAGCCAGCACTGCCACCCCAGACACTCACACATACACACACACACACACACACTGAGGAGAGTGCTCTAAATGTAAACATAGATTAGATTTATTATTGACCAGCTTCCAGTGTACTATAGGAAACTTCATCATCTCATAGCATGATGCATTATGCTATTGGGTTGTCTGTATACTGACATATTTTTACAGCAATGCTTACCACAACATTTTTGTGACACACTACTTGGAAATGTGGAGTGGAGTTTTAGTGTCTTAAACTTAAGTGTTTAAAGCAGCTTACAAAAAGACCTTATTATCCACAACTACTAAGTTTCAATCTGTGCAACTTCATAATATGCCATTACACGCAGAGTTCCTTTTTAGCTTTGGCATTTACACAGGTATATTTTTTAATATCTGTCTTGCAAAGGGATGCAAATTATGCCAGCCTTACAGCTAATGACTTTTTAAGTGATTTCATTGTTGCAGACAAATCCCCAATGTTGGAATTAAATTATGAGAGTGTTGGCGTGCGGCCCTGTGATCTAAATTGTTAGTGTAGGGTGGTCATAAAACTCAGTCCAGGCTGTATTAAGTCAGTCTTCTCCTTGCTCTGACGATCCAGTGACATCAAATAATAATATTATGATACGTTCTTAGTCTTGGCTCATTCAAATACTGAAGTTCAATGACGTGAACACTGTCAACATCCAAAAGCTGCACACTCTCCAGCACCAAACAAGAAGCAGCAAACCGGGTAGACAGAGAACATGGAGGCGACTCTGGGGAGGAACATGAACAAGTTTTGGTTCTCTTGCACCGATGAGAAGGAGGAGAGACTAGTGGAATTGTGGAATGAACAAGACCCAGTGTTTAATTCAGTGTGTATCTGATCCACCAACCAGCACTTTTTAAGTGAGAAATCTTAATTTTTGAAACAGTTCAGCTCATATTCCCACACTCTCCTCCTGCTAAAATAACATAGCCAACCAATGGAAGCTGGTGGGAAGTAGAGGTGACAGAATCCAAAATGGAAAGTTTGTACACAGATACTTTTTATATTTACAGATTATATTGATGCCAGATTGAAAAGAATACTGTCGACATATGACGCCTTTCATCTTGTGTTTCTAGAGTAATGTGTTTTTGCGGACATGTAAGGAATTGTTAATGTCATATCTCGAGCATGATGGGAGATAATCTTAACAGGAATCAAGTTGTGGACTTAAAAACAGTGACCCACTTGTCAAAGTCTTCTAGTGTATGATACGACCTCAATAGAAAGCAGACAGGATGCAATAACAGTGACAGGAATGGGTAAGATCAATATTAGAAATCGGTGGCGCAGTGGTTAGCATTGTTGGCTCACAGCAAGAGGGTTCATGGTTCGAACTCCAGGGTGGGGCAGCCTCTCCATGTGGAGCTTGCATGTTTTCCCATGTCAGCATGGGTTCCTCCCACAGTCCAAAGACATGCAGGTTAATCGGTGACTCTAAATTGCCCGTAGGTTTGAATGTGAGTGTGAATGGTTGTCTGTCTCTATGTGTCAGCCCTGTGATAGTCTGGTGACCTGTCCAGGGTGTACCCCGCCTCTCACCCAATGTCAGCTGGGATATGCTCCAGGCTGATCTGAATCGGTGATGTTTAATGACAAATTTGTGATAAGTGATATATTTCATCTTGGCACATCTTGTAAAACCAACAGCTCCTAAGCCTTTTTAAATGCCTGTTTAAAGTGCATCCAAACATTTGTTGATCGTGGCTTAGAACTGTTTGTATGTGAAACAGAAAAGAATTACAACAACCTTTAAGTGAATCTTTGCAAAAATGGGCTAATGCTGCAGTTATAGTGTGTTCCAATAAAATGTCGAATACTGTACATACAGTACAGTGCCCATATAAATGCTTTATGACATTTTATTTCACAAGCAACGAGAGTTTAAATATGCTAATGTAATTTCATTCCTCCAAACTTTTCCCTCTAAGAATGGCAGACTGGGAGGTTGTGCTGAACCACCTTCCATTATATATTTCACAATGTGTGGCTATTAAAGGAGATCTACTGCTGGCAAGCTACAGCATGCAAGGACATTAATTATACAAGCCTGCGTCCCCAATGCTCTACAGTATTGACTTTTTACCTGCTTTCGACATTTTCTATTCAAGCTAATTAAAAATTTTGTATGACTTTTCCTATGGCAGAAGAAAGGAAAGGCTTCCAGACTGCATGAAGCTGCTTAAATGCAATGAAGATGTAATAAAACGTAAAGAGGAGAAAGAGGAGGAGGAGGAGGCCGCCTTCTTCTGACTGTCCTACAAGCTGCTTGTCCTTACATTCACACAAGTTCTGGGTGTTGTGATAAATGGCTAATTTCCAACCAGAGATTGTTATAATGACATACAGGGAGGTAAACAGAGGACCAGACATCTTTTTTACAAGTATGTCATGAGTCCTTGAGAAAGCAGAGTAACATCTGCGCAGCTTCAGAGAGTGGTGGTGTCCACCTAAACAGAACTAGCCATCACTGACTGTCTGTGACCATAGTTGCCCGCAGTTTGTGCAGTCAGCCAAGCAGTGTTGGCATTAGTGGGCCCTTATCAGCGACTGCTCTGCTGATTCAGAGTGGTGAATTTGTGGCAGATGCAGGTAGTGAGAGAGAAGCAAATCAGCCATATTATCTGTGTGGTGCAATTTTTCTTTTTTATTCTCTTCATCCCCTCTTTTCATCTTCAACAAGTAAAAGTATTACAGTGCCAAAGCAAAACAAAACTTCAGTAATATGAAGACAGATTCACAGTGGCATTATTAACTGCTCTAGTTTGCCATTATTTTTTGTATTTTGTAGACGTGGGGGACTCGAGTCGCATGACGTGGCTCGAGCCAGACCCTAGTTGCAAATTTGAAGACTTGAGACTTGCTAAACTAACACTGATAAAAGACTTGACTTTGATTTGGTAAAGCCTACATGACCTGACCTAGACTTGAGTAAGAGGTCCTAGAGGATATGACTTTCTCATGTGCCGTGCACAAACTTGGCAGACCAGCAGGGGCCAATGCATGAAGCAGCTATTATGAAGGGGGCTAGTCCAAAAATAATAACATTTAGACTGATGATGGTAGTAAGAAGAGAATAGTAGTATGCTGGTCTGCAGCTCGGTCATCAGGGACACGACCGCCTCAGCATTCAACTTCATCCGTTATTACAAAAAAAGAAAGGAACGTCAATGTGTTTTTTTAAGTAACTTGCATATTAGCTAGGAAGCTAACTTTTGACCAGATCAACAGAATTTTGCATGACTTGACTTGTGAATTGCTTGACCTGAGCAATGACTTGACTTGTCTTGTTTGACTAATAGCTGGGACCGCAGTCCTGCATCAGGTCAGAAAAAAAAAAAGCGATTCATAAGCGGTATTTTGTCTTTATTTTATTTACAGGTTCGGTTCTGGGTGAAAAAAAGAAAATGCAGGTTGGATGGCATGTGTATGATGATAAAAAATAGATTAATAATTTATATGTTTAAATTCTCTGATTGCTGACTTTGTGTGCCAGCTCTGTCTTCTGTGCCACCTGAAATGTGAGAGCTGCTTCACTACTTACAGGCATGTTAAGTGTGGAGATGTGCTGCTCAGTATCATGAGAACAAGCAAATGATATTCATTAAACTGTATTTCCTGAATTACATTTATTTTAAAATATTATATCTTAGTTTCAGGTGTATAAAATGTCCCAGAATGATCACTTTAAACATGCTGCTTAACCAAAACATTTGAGCATGGTTATCAAAAGATTTACGGCGGGTCAGGTTGCAGAACTAATTGGTCATATGTGTAGATAGTGGGGCGTGTGTGGTCCCCTATGTTGCAGTTCCAGGGAACTCGAACCAGGGAACTTTGGCGGGGACACACTTGACTTGCTTGATTCTTACCACAGTGACTTCGGACTTGCTTGAGACTTCATGTTTAAAATTTGAGGCTTGCCTGTAACTTGCATATGTATGATTTACTCCCACCTCTGGTATTTTTGATTAAAACTGACTACTTGTTATCTTTTCACACCAGTGAATACCGTATTTGCATGTTGTAGTCTTTGTAGTTTAAGTGCAACCTAAGTTGAACACATGACAAAGTGCTTATCACTTGATCAGTCAGCCTTTGTAGATGCTTTTTCTTTGAGATCAGTTTGGCGTGTCAGGGTCCAGAGTACAGCTGAGAGGTGCACTCATGAGTCACACTCACTGATATGATCTGCAGGTAGATCATTTAATACACTGTATGAACAAGTTCATTTTGTGCCATATTGGAAAATAATTCCAGGAATGTGTGTGTATGCACACTTGCATTCATTATCTCACTGGCATGCCTGCCTGCCTTCCAGTAGTTGTGTTGGACAAAGGAAATATATTTTCATTGCCAGATCTGTAAAGACCTGCCTAAATGAGAGACGTAGTGTACCAGAGTGGCAGGGGGGACTTTCAAAAGAACATATCAGAAAATGTATTAAGAGGATGTTATTCTCCTTGAAGAGAAGAAAACCTTGTAGCTGGTATTTTTATCAGATGAAAGATGGAGCTGAGGGGACCTTCTAACCTCATCTTTGTGTTGATGAGAAGGGGAGGAGATACAAAAACAGTTTTCTTTGTAGAGCTAGGAATGAGCATAGCTTGTTGAAAAAGACCCCGTTGTCAGCCAGAGACCTCGGTTAATGTATTTTGGAGGAAAAGCAGTTTGGCTTGCTATGGAGCAAAGGAGGATAATCAGTAGAATTCTGCCATATATTAAATGAGCATCCATCTAAACCAAGTTGTGCTTGTTTATAATTTGCATTGTAAATTAATTCAAATTCTCTGTTTTCATGAATATGCACGGCCTTTTCCTTTCCCAGCCAAAAGAGGACACTTTTGGCTTCATGTCCTATAGCCTATTTAAGCTTCATCTCTAGTTGTGGGAGGAAGGACCATGTGGTTGCGGGTTCTCTTTGCATAAAATGAAAGCCAAATGTGAAGTGGCGTGTTTGAGATCCTTGTAGAAAGAAAGCTGGTCTGAGCTGAGTGGGCCAGGAAATAAATACACAGTTTTTGAAAATAGATCCTCTCTATGACTTCCCCGTATGGTTACAGTGAGAAGAATAAATGCTACAGTCAGCCGCAGCTTGTGCCCAACGTAACGACATCAGGAAGACTGTGTTTGCACTTGTTGAAGAGAGTGTACAAGCTGGGCCAAACCATCGCTCCAAGTTGGCTACAGGTGTCTCTCTGTGACTGAGTGTGCATTAGCATAAACAGCATAAATGGGGCATTGAATACTAAGAAAATATTGTCAGTGAAAATATTTTGTCATTTTCTTAACATTAGTTGAGTCTAAGTAACTATTTATTGATCTGTATATTGTGTGTGTGTGTGTGTGTGTGTGTGTGTGTGTGTGTGTGCGCGCGCATAACCGTGGTTTGTGTCTCACCATAGGCTACTGTGGTGCTCAAAAATATCACCCAGGTCTGGCAGGTTGCCATGGTGCCAACTTGGCCTGATATGGTGATGAGGCTCCTGTCTATTTATGAACTCTTAATGAATGTACAAGCTTGCAAAGGGTGTAGTGTTTTTATGTTTGTGCTTCAAAGTAATCCCCAAAATGTATTTATTATTAGAAGTCCATTGCCTGTTCTCCAGTTACTTACTCTACATTTTTACTTGCAGTCGTAAAGACAAAATGTTGTACGACATAACCCATCAGTGTTGTTATGAGGTCGTAAAGGGATATACATTCAGACAGCATACCAAATATAGATTTAACCAGTACTACTTTTTTCATAAATTTGTTGGACTTTATTTATGTTTCACTTGTTTGCCCCCAAGCCTGTTATTCTTCAATTTTTGGCCTATACATAATGGATGCTGTGTGAGTGATTCAGGGTGGAGTTTGGTTCTGGGGCTTGCAGGCATTGCAGCGAGATAGAGTAAGGGAAGGAGAGGGAGACATAGAGAGCGGCAGACTGACCGAGAGTCTGAGCCAAACCTTGGCAACTGAGCAAAAAAAGAGATTATTTGCCTCAAAGGAGAAGGAGAAGAAATCGTGGTGGACAGTAGGAAAACCTCTGTTTGTGACCCCTGTCTGGCACAGAATGATATGGAATACATTTGAAGAGCTTTACATCTAAAATGTATAGAGAGGTTTTCCTGCAACATGCTATTCTGATCCATACTTAACAAACATGCTCTGTCATGGTGTAAAGTGTCATATCCATTATTTTTTTCTTGTTACAACTGATGACTGCCTAAAGGTACATAGTGTGATTTCTTGATGGGTAAAAACATCGTCTAGACTCATTGTAATCATTTCGAGAGGAAGTAATTCATCATAAGAGAGGAATGACAGGAGCAACAACAGACTGACTGACCAATACACACACAAACATTTCACTCCCTTCATTTTGAGAGTCATTCTGAGAGATCAGAGAAATCACAGAACTTTGTAGAAATAGATCAGACAGGTGACGAGTGTGTGGGTTCAAACAGTGTTAGGCTGCATTCAGTCTGACATTTGCACTGCATGGAGACGCCTTTCTGTTTATATTAATGAAACCACTGTGTCGGCACAATGCAAAGGGCTTCAACAAAGAAAATGCAGGGTCATCTTGCAAAAGAATTTGATTGTGTTTACCAGAAAATACTAACAAAGGATAAACTGATAGTTGTAAGCTGTAAAATCCAGTTTCATAAAATTACAAACTACCAGGAAGATCATTAGTAGAAATCAGTGGCACAGTGATGCAGTGCAGCAATGTCGCCTCACAGCAAGAGGGTTCCTGGTTCAAACTCAGGGTGGGGGGTTCAAACTCCAGGGTGGGGCAGCCCTTCTGTGCGGAGTTTGTGTGTTCTCCCTGTGTCAGCGAGGGTTTTCTCTGGGCACTCCGGCTTCCTCCCACAGTCCAAAGACATGCAGGTTAACTGGTGACTCTAAATTGTCCATAGGTGTGAATGTGAGCATTAATGGTTGTCTGTCTCTATGAGTCAGCCCTGCAATAGTCTGGTGACCTGTCCAGGGTGTACCCCGCCTCTTGCCTAATGTCAGCTGGGATAGGCTCCAGCCCCCCCGTGACCCCTAACAGAATAAGCGGTTATGGAAAATGAATGAATGAAGGTGTTTAAACTATGTTTATTTTAGCATCTTAAAAACCTTTAACTCAATGAATCTGTCACAGAAACTAGCCTTCCTGGATTGTATGTCATCCTCAGACCAGTACTAAAACAGCACATTCTCCTTCCCAGGCTGTCAAATTCTGATGTTTTGCCACGTCCCTTGTCGTGTGACACTGATGCCAGAGGCATCCTCTAGCATCTTAATGACACAACTGACTCCAGTGTGAACCCATCCACAGTTATATTTGATGCTGAGAGCAAATGCTGTAGTATCAAGAGTAAGAAAGTTCATGTGTTACCCATTCACCCTTTTTCCCCTTTAAAAGTGGTGGCCTTGTGGGTAACCTGTGAGGATTTAACATGTGCTTCAGTGTGTATGGAGGGAAGCAGCTCTCTGGGGGTGTTGTGGTAAAGACGCATGCAGCAAGTAATGAAGATAGCAGTAGAATTAAGTGTCTAGATGAGCTCAGGGCTGCTGTTCAGCCTCATGAGAAGGCCATGCTTATAGTTTTGTGGTGAAGACTGCAATAAATCCATTGTTGGTGAACGGCATCTCAATGCCTCGCCATCCTCCGTTCTGCAGAGTGGTCTGGACCGTTAGAAGCTAGTTACCAGCTAATGGTGAGCCAAGCTAAATTAATGTAAAAAAGCCAGAGTATTACTGAGAGGTAACACACGTAAGGTGGGAGGGAAGGGAGGTGGATGGGTCAAACAAAGAGGACAGAGGACTTTGAGGTAATTGCTATATCTCTCACGTAAAGTATTTACGTCACTCTAACCACAACCCTGTAACAAATGTACTAATTTTAACCCAAAACATTACTTTTTTTAAAAACCTAACCAAGAACTTTTGTTGCCTAAACCAAACTGTGAAGAAACGTTAACAACTTGTTACAATGTGTTTCAGCTGTGTGTCACATACAGACGCTAAAGGGTGCCCTGTGCATTGGTATGAGACGTGGACGTGACAAAGCACTGTTATCTGATGACCTCAGAATGAGAACGAGCTGTTACAAAGTTCTGTTTCTTGACTGAATACCTAGTTTAAGTGTCCATGTGTACTCTTTTCTTTCAACAGTTGGTCACCTCATTATTTGTTACAGTTTACTCTCAAAATCACAAATTCTCAAAATACATTTTACCTCATCAATAATGTTTTAAGCAGCAAGGAGCCATCATGCATGGCTGATGCTGCTAACTGGAGGCTGATCAACAGTCCAAGAGTTTGGGAGTGTCTTTTGCCTGGAACCATTCCTCTTCCAAGTATTGATCTAGGGCAAGGCTAAGGTTGATAGCTGAGCTGCAACCAGCTTGGGAGCTAACTCCCAGTGTTCCTGGTGCTGACAGACAGGCCCAGACCTGCATCATTATTACAGCGCTAAGCATTGGCAGTCAGGCTGCACTCTCTCCTCTCTTACCCCATGATAAACTACTGACGGGACTCCAGGCAGATAGGTTTTTCAGCATACATCAGCTCCAAAAAGCACATCAATTATTCAACCTCACAGTGGCCTATTGTAATTACTCTGCATTGATAGGCTGCCAGCCATCACGACCATAAGTCAATGAAATAAGCAACGAGATGCAAAAACTGTACTCCTGCGGCACTGCCAATTGCAGCCTGCTTAGGTTGTCCTTGTAGCCAGCAGGACACTGAGCCACTGAGACTATATGAAAGAAGATGGAAAGATCAAAAATATGCACACGTCTGTAGTACAGCATTGATAGATGCCACGCTTGGCCAGTGGATGTAAATGCTTCCTCTTGTTTCTTGACATAAATTTTTAATGCAGCCAAATCTAATCTGTGACTTGCTGGGCATCTTAATGCGCCACAGCTAGTAAAGAGTGGAAGTCACAAAAAACGCACTGGGAGAGTCAGTGAAAAGTAAGTGATCAAAAGTCATCAACAGGCTGACAGACTAATAGACTGACATGTACACAGAAAGACAGACAAACAGAAGAATGGACAGAACCATGCTCAGAATCAGAGTTCAGAATGCTAATCAGTGTCTTCCTGTTTACATTTCACATGACTGTCTCCTTGCGTTCACTTTCACAAAGCCCCTGTAATCTCCACAGAATATAGATTGGTTGTTCATCAGTCTGCGCACGAGCTAGTCATACGAGATAGCAGACAGGGATTGAGGAGTAAAAAGGACAGAGAGGGGGAGAGAGGGAGAGAGTGACAACCAGTACGCAAGAGAGAGACAACCCAGTCTCACCTCTTTAGTTTTATCGGACAAGCAAATGCACACTCAGTGGAGAGAGGGAACAGAGAAGAAAGAAGGAAAGGTGACTTACTTCTGAGCGAGGGTGACGGCAGACAAAGAGTAGGTGCTCCTGTGCGTCTCTGTGAGCCTGATTGAGACGTAACAGCTTCCACTGACACAGATGGAGAGAAAGAGACAGAGAGGGGAAAAAGAGAAGGAGAGTGGCGAGAAGAGATGAAGAGGGAGACTGGAGGCTTGACTCAGAGCGCTGGCTTTGCTTTGTAGTGTACACTGTGGAAGTGCATGTGTGTATGTGTGTGTGTTAGGGCTCTATTTTTTTTGGTTCAGAGAGATTCCTTGGACAGACTCTGTGCGGATACACTTAACCAACTTGCTCCTGAACCTCTTGTTCGCTCAGTTCCCAGTGCTTGCATTTCCACCACATGTGTGCGTACAAACACACAAGCACACGCCAGCCTTTCTAAGTTGCCGTATCACACAGCTGGAGTGTTTAGCACCACTCAGATAATGCCATATTCTGTTGGTCCCCCTACCCCCTCCTACATACTGATTCATAGGCAAATAATGAAAGCATCTCTGCCCAGAGCAGGCAGGGAGTTTCAGTGTTTCGAAGAGATAAGGAATTTGGGCTCCATTCACACCAGAAACAGACTGAGACAAATTGATCCCCTCATTCTCTCGGTCAGTTGTTTGTAAGTGAGAATAATGCTGAGAGCTGTCAGTTCAGTGTGTGAAGATACACTCACTGATATCCAAACATTATTATTATAGCTCATTTATAGTTGTTTTTTCTTATTCTGTGAAGTCAATTTGAGTCAAATTGAGCATCCTGCCCTCTGAGACACACACAGAAATCTTTAGAGGAGCTGAGGCTTTTGCAGCATGCAATTAGCCTTTTGTGGGGTTATTGTTGTAGAGAATATGTGGAAGCCATAGAAATCGGAAGCATAATGATGGCAGGTGTGGAATTAGCGTTGTCTCGTTGTTTCCACGCCACTGCTGTGGAAGCTCTTTCGGAACAATCTTCTCTCAAGTTTGGAGCATTTTTTAGCATCCCAATGACAGAAACTTTCAAACAAAGATGTCAGCTGTGACTGCTGCTTGGCATGAACACCGATGTAATGAATATTAAGCGAGCATGGGCGGATTTTGCAGACTGGCTGGATGCGAGTCTTCTTGTTCTCCTGCGAGGCCCATGACAGATTGTCAGGATCACCTTGTTTTTTTAAGCTCCTGAAAAAATGCTGACTGTAACCTTACATGTCAATGCCTTAAATTAGCCTCCCTTCTTGCCTTTTGTTTTTTCTTCCCTCCACTCCTTCCATTTTACACCCAGTTTCTTTGTAGGTAACTCCATCCTGCCACGCCCACAGCAACCCAGTTTTATAAAAGCAAGATGAATATGATCGCTCTGACAATACCATCTTTCCCTTTTTTTCTTTCACAAACTCTTAGTCTGTGGGCTGCGGGCCACTAAAGCATGGACTCTGCCCTGTAACCAGACCAGTATTTCCCCCTGGGGTTTTGGGATTTATTGCCTGTAGCATTTATGAAGAGGTCCCAGTTGGAGATGAAAGCACATGCACACACAAACACATATAAACACAGAGGAAAGGGGGTTAGAAATGCTAATTCAGACACACAGACGGGGGGTGTAAATCCAGTCCTCATTGTGAATTCAGCACGTTGGCTGTATTGTGCAGCGGTGAGCCCCTTTATTCAATTGAGCTGCCATCCATCCTGGCAATGGCATGGAGCAGGCACGTAGAGGGAGCTCCCACAGGAATCTTAGACTCACTCAAACACACAAGGGCTGTTTGCATACACATCAACAGACAGTGTGGAGATACAAAGACCTATTAGGACTATAATGGCCTGATGCAACTCTCTGTAGGGTCATTATTATCAGCCGAGGAATGCCAAAATATCGCTTTTAAGAGGGTGGCTGTCTGTGTGTGTGTGAGTCACTGTCTTTGTGAAGATACCTGTGTGTGAGTGTATGTGATAATGAATATGTGCATACATGAGTATATGCTCAAGCTGTGGTATGTGATAAAACCCCTCTGGATTTAACGTATATGTTGCTGTATGTGAGCACACTGATGTGCAGTGAGCCACTGGATATATATTCAGAGTAAGTAAAGAGCTCTGTGATGGACTGGCAACCTGTTCATGTTGTTCTTTAGAGGACTTTTTCCATAGAGGACAAGTGGGTAAAGGTGATAGTTGAGTGGATGGAGTGAATAAAGGCTTTGAAGAAGTAAAAACTCTACATGACAAGTAAAGTTCAATTCAAATCTTTATTTAAAAGGGGCGCAGTACTCTATAGTGATGAAAAGAAAGGACAGAATTTATGCAGTAGAGGCCAATACCTTGAAATTCAGTTCCATATATGGGTCAAGCTCCAAAACACTGTATTTCCCATAATGCAACCATTTGCATTTTTTAATTGGTATGTTATGTATGGTTTTACAGGCCGAGTTGTACTTCCAATCTATGACTAACAGACAGTGGCATGTACAAAGACTATAAAAATAATGGACGTAGCCAACATGACATCACACATTGGTTTGTGGACTCCAGTTCTGATGCCATGAGTGTAACATTTTGGCCATCCACATATTGGTTGCTTGGAGCCAGAAGTGACCATATGTGGACAAGAGGGTTGAGCTGTGAAGGAGTGAGGGGAGTATCTGACTCATAGGAGGTGATGACGCCTCGCAGACAGCCTGCCTCTCAAAATAAAATTTAAAAGCGTGAGTTGTATAAAAATACACCCTGCATACAGTTGTCATGAATGGGAAAATTAACTATAGAGACAAAAACATGTTTTGTACCAGGCTGTAAATTTGGGCATTTTAACATGGGAGTCCATGAGGATTGACTAGCTTTTGGAGCCGGCCTCAAGTGGCCATTTGAGGAACTGCAGCTGTTAGCACTTCTGTGTTGTTTTCATTTCCAGCCATGGTGGTTGCCACTTTGTTATGTATAGAATGTGGGGAGTTTCCATTTGATCAAAAATATATAGTAGTATTTCCACTTTCCACACTCCGCACATTGCGTGGATATGCGCTCCCATTCTAGTGAATAGCTTCATTTCCACAGTGCGCGCCGGGCAGCGTCTCTGGAGCGTCCCAGAAGCACCACGGCGCTCCGCTTCGTCAGAGATACGCGACAGGTCTATTTTTCAGCGTCTGTGTGTCCATATCACGTCAAGCCACGTAGCTCAGATTCTACCAAACCGGAAACGGAACGCACACAGCATCCAGTAAATTTCAAAATACAACACAATGCACAGACTACGGATTGTAAACTCTCAGTTTTTAAAAATCGTGAAGTAATGCTGACGTGAACAGCAAGGCAATCTCAAGTTAAACTTGTTTTCTCTCTATCTCCTTCCTGAACTGTTGTTTTGGTCTGGCTCACACTTTAGCATTTGCTTTTTATTGTGTGATTTCGCAGTTCCCACATGAGCTTGCAGCTCTGCTACGCGGCACTCCAGAAACACATCCAGTAGGCGAGGGTATGCGCCGTCGGTCGCTCCAGATCCGCGGCGCTGTGCAGTGCAGGGCAGACAGAGTATGTGGAAATTGGGAGTAAGTGTGGTGTATCGAAGTGTATCAAAAGTAAAAGAAATTTGTCTGAGCTGTTTGAATCTCTTTGTGTCAGAATTAGTACAAAGATGTGTGGGGCTGCTCCCGGTGACCTTGTCGAGCAGTGGTTGTCAGAGGGTAGGGCCTTAATTCGATATTAACCTTCATCATTGTTTGCATCATTTTTTTATTGTTATGAAAGAAACAGCCATATGCATGAAGGGAAGTCTGCAAATATGCCAATCATGTCTCTTTAGAAATGTAATTTAATGAGTTGTGTGAACTCTCGGCACTACTTTAATTGAACACACATTCAGGTCAGGTGAACTCAAGTTCTGAAGTGGTCTGAAAATAAAAACTAGAAAAACTTAAGCTGAATTGAATTATTTTAAAATAGGTAAAACTTACACTACCATTCAAAAGTTTGGAATTGCCTGCCACAAAGGTTTAATTCAGTACAGTCACATGGCTGAGATCTATATTTTTGAATGGCTGTTCATGCTTTTAGGTTATAGAAAACCCTCCTTACAAATAGATGTTAGTTTGTATGAAGGGTTTGTTTTGTACAAGGAGAACAAAATGCTCTTCAATGGTTCAACCAGACTAACAACTGAAAGGGCAGAAAGAGAAGAAGATGCCTTTGAGATGAATAGTTTAAAAAGATATAAGAAATCACCAGTCACTGGTGAAAGAAAGTGGGATCTTAGCATCAAAATTTGTGCAGATTTGAAAAGGAACAGGTTCCTGTTTCAGTGTCAAGTGCACAATAATGCCTACAACAAGCTGGAATTACCAGGTGAATAGCTTTAGCAAAGCTATTCTTCAAACTTCACAATAGAAGGAGAAGGTTAGTGGAGGGTTAGCACTTTCGGAATTGGATCAGGGGGTATCAGCTGAACATACTGTGGACTGACAAATCACAGTTTAAACCTATTCAATCTAACCACTGCGTAGACTGCAGCGGGCCCAACGAAAAACAGGTCCCCAAAATATTCAGAGCCCAGTTGCAAACACTGTTGTAGTTTAATAACAATCTTAGGTCACTTACTCTTTTCTGGACTTGAAAACAAATTCAAAATTGAAGGGTATTTTGAGGGAAATGGTTCCAACATATTCTCCCCTGTCATGCAACACTGTGGGGACATCGACTAAATGGAAGTTTGAATCATTTAATTCTTCTTTGGGGGCCAAAACTATTTAAATGTAAATAATACATTTGATGTCTGAATTATGTTGTTTTCATCTCTGTTTAAACAGCCATTATTGAAGAAAAGCTGAAAACATCAATTTAACAGGTCATTCCAGACTTTTAAAAGGCAGTGTGTATATTTACATGAAGTTAATGAGAAAAGATGACTTGATCCCACTAAATTCCTGATGTTTTACCGTGTAGTGTTGGTAGATGTTAGATGAATGTTCTCAAGGAAAAAGCTAGCAGTGGAGAAAAAGTATAAAGTAAGATGACATGTAAATGCTTGCTTGTCCCTCAAAATTATTATCATTACTTTTATCATCATTATATAAAGGGCTAGAGTAACTTACTTATTTTCTTAGTTGCTTTTTACCACCGACCACCACTGCTGTTTAAAATATACTGTTGAATCTCAGTAGTTGCGTGTGCATCAGCCAGGAGGAAGCTGGCACTGGCCGAATCCCTATTAAGCCTGTGAGAGAGATGGCACATCAACAGCGTATCCCCTCTCATCTGCCCACTGATGGATGGTGAGAACTATAATTGTGATGATTGGTGTGAGCTGCGCACGAGTCTAGAGAGCAGATGAGAGGTGTTTAGCCCGCAAAGGTGGGCTGTGGCAGAGCCGCAGCAAGGTGAGCTATGGTCTCTGGCCTCGGTTATTATCAAGCTGAGTTATAGGCCTCCGCCTCCCCCACCAATCTGCACACATTACAATGCCAAGCCACGACGCGCAATCTTTCCTTATGCTCTACCTCTAGGTTTCCACCCATGCCCAGTCTCTCTCTCTTTCTCTCTCTGATTCCTGTCTCTCATTCTCTTTCGGCTTCTTTAGTTCATTTCTGCACCCACTCTCTGTTTAAAGAAAGACAAGAAATCTAATGAGCTGGAGGAGGATCTGGCATAAATGGAAGTCACGTAACCAAAAAGGGAAAGCTGAAATCTCAGTGGCTAAGCATCCTCCCAGGTCTTGATGAAAAATTGCTGATTCCAACCAAAAAACTAAATTTAATCATGTCTAACCTAATACCCAGTCATTAACAATCTCTGCGCTTAGACTTAAACTTGCCAACTCAAGACTAATACCTACATATGGAATTTTCCAAACCAGATACAATGAACCACGTCTAACCCATTAGATAACAACCCTGAGCTGAGCTCCGTCAGATTTCCATCGAGACCATGGGGCCACTGGCTCTCCAGCTTGTTTGTAGGTGCAGTTTATTGAATTTTGTCTTTTTATATGAACTTGCATAATGTAGTGTTGGGTATTTCTTGTCTTTTTTATCTATATATTGTATTTATTATATCGTATTTTTGATTGCCTGTTTTTATGTGGTACGCTATGGACCCTTCTCTGTGTCCTTAAAAAAGTCATTAATATATTATTATAACTGTTATTATTATTTAATCAGTTTTATCCCCATCAGTGGCTACGGTTACATGATGGCTTCTCATTCGGAATGAAATAAATCTGAATGAAATCATTCGGAATTAAAGTCTTTCCAGGTAGTTTACATGGGAAATATTCATTCCGAATAAGGGTTTACATGGGAGATCAGTTCAATCACCTTTATTCAGGTCTGTGCAAGGTTTGGGCCAGGGAACGTTTCTGATTGGATAGGGGGCGGGGCGGATGTTACGTGTTTACGTTTACCGGAAGAAAACACTGTAGTCCTCGCTCCGGATAACAAGATGCTTGACGCCGCCGTTCTTAGTGCCTTTTTCGGGCGTGTTTTGCTTATATTTTTGAAGCAGCAGTGCGACAACAACCTTGTTCTGCTAATGCTTCATCTGTTGAGGAGGAGAAGGGAGGTAGAAGACCGTGCTGTGGCGAATGGAAACCGGTGAATGCAACGAGTCCGACTGCTCTATCTCAGCCTGTTGCTATGCAGCCCGTTGCTATGTGCGCTATATACGTCATCGCGCCAGAAGGGCAAGGAAACGAGCATGCGCAGAAAGACCGGAATGAACTTAAAGAGGAATGAGTGTATACATGCACACAAAATTCTTTCATTCGGAATGACAAACGGAATAAACCACCCCCTTTAATCGGATTTAATTTTCAATCAGAATGACCGTTTTTCAATCAGAATGACCGTTTACATGACCACTTTTAATCGGAATGGCCTTTCATTCCGATTAAAAGTGGAATTAAACTGTGCATGTAAACGTACTGAGTGTCACCTTGTTGCTGTTCCATCTTAGGTCTGACATTATGTCAACTCTAACCCCATGGGGGACATAGATTTGATTTTCCAAACCAATCACGGAGACCGACAGGAAATGAGTTAGCATTTTGCCGCTTCTGGTTCCTACTGGGGTCAGTGGTTTCTTTTTTTTTTTTTTTTTCCAACTTTGAAGCTTATATGTGCCTTAAAAAAGGCGGTTGCTAGCGAGTGGCTAAATGAAACTACAGAACGACAGTGTTCACTGCTGAGGACTGACGTGCTGACGTATTGCGGTAAGCGAGTTGTGTCATTTCCGGTGTTTCTGTGACAGCGTCTCTGTACTGCTCTGGTGAATTCTACTAGCCTGCTTTCTCACTTCAGTTGCTTTAACGTTGCTTTAACGTCTACTTCAAGTCTTAACCCACACTGGTTCTGTTTAAGCACTTATAGCTCTCCTTCTTTCTACGACTTGCTCGCTAATCTCTTAGCTGTTGTTTGCACATTACTAGCCTTGGTAGCTACATTAGCTTTACAGTTAGCGATGGCTTCTCCCTCTGCTCTCTCTTGCTCGGTGTGCCAAATGTTCAGTTATGCCTCTGCCTCCTTTAGCGACAGTGGTAATTGTAATAAGTGTAGCTTATTTGCTGCGTTGGAGGCAAGGCTTAGTGAATTAGAAGCGTGGCTCCGCACCATGGAAAACCATTCAGTAGCTGCGGTACTTAGCCAGCCCCCTGTAGCCGGTGCGGAGCCACATAGCATAGCCTTAGCCTCTGCTAACTGTCCTCGGTAACTCCCGTTCAGCCGGGAGGTTGGGTTACGGTTCGCCAGAAGCACAGCTCCAAGCCGAAGCCCACAGCCCACCACCAGCCTGTTCACGTTTCCAACCGCTTTTCCCCACTCAGCGACACACCCGCTGAGGATAAAACTCTGGTTATTGGCAGCTCTATTCTGAGAAACGTGAAGTTAGCAACACCAGCGGCCATAGTCAAATGTATCCCTGGGGCCAGAGCGGGCGACATTGAATCAAATTTAAAACTGCTGGCTAAAGCTAAACATAGATTCAGTAAGATTGTTATTCACGTCGGCGGCAATGACACCCGGTTACGCCAATCAGAGGTCACTAAAATTAATATTGCCTCGGTGTGTGAATATGCAGAAACGATGTCGGACTCCGTAGTTTTCTCTGGACCCCTCCCAAATCTGACCAGTGATGACATGTTTAGCCGCATGTCATCATTTAATTGCTGGTTGTCCAGGTGGTGTCCAGCAAACGATGTGGGTTTCGTTAATAATGGGCAAACTTTCTGGGGAAAACCTGGTCTTATTAGGAGAGACGGCATTCATCCCACTTTGGATGGAACTGCTCTCATTTCTAGGAACCTGGCAAACTTTATTAGTAATTTAAATCCCTGACAACCCAGAGTTGAGATCAGGACTCGGAGTCGCAGTCCTATACGCCTCTCTGAGCTTCTAGTTCAGTTACCCAGCCATAGTTTTCATAGTTTTATACAAACGGTGTCTGTCCCCCGACCACCTAAATTATTTAAATCTATAATTAAACAAAGAGGAGTTGTGCATAACAACCTCATAAAAATTAAAACCTCTTCTGTGACAGAAAGACAAAACAGGGGAATTAAATGCGGACTGTTAAATATCAGGTCTCTATCGTCTAAAGCAGTGTTAGTAAATGAATTAATATCAGATAATCATATTGATTTACTCAGTCTCACTGAAACCTTGCTGTGTCAAGATGAATATGTTAGTCTAAATGAGTCCACTCCTCCCAGTCATAATAACACCCACATTCTTCGAGGCAGCGGCCGAGGAGGGGGAGTTGCAGCCATTTTTAACTCTAGTCTGTTAATCAGCCCTAAACCTAAACTAGATTATAATTCATTTGAAAGCTTCGTTCTTAGTCTTTTACATCCGACCTGGAAAACCTTGCAGCCACTTTTATTTGTTATAGTGTACCGTGCTCCTGGCCCGTATTCTGAATTTGTATCTGAATTCTCAGAGTTTTTATCCAGTTTAGTTCTTAAATCAGATAAAGTTATTATTGTAGGCGATTTTAACATTCATGTCGACGTTGATAATGACTCCCTGGCTACCGCGTTTATCTCATTATTAGACTACATTGGCTTCAGTCAGGGTGTACATGAACCCACTCACTGTTTTAACTAGGGGTGGGAATCTTTGGGCACCTCAGTCATACTTCTACTGTTATTATACACATATGACTATTGTCACACATGTATACTGCCAGATATTAATACATACTTTCAACATACTGTACCACAGTAGCCAGAACTATAACGATAATATTATTACTTTCAATAATGTTGTTGTAAGCTACTGTCATTACCTGCATCTCTCTCTCTCTCTCTCTCTCTCTCTCTCTGTCTCTCTCTCTCTCATTGTGTCATACGGATTACTGTTAATGTATCATGTTGATCTGTTCTGTACGACATCTATTACACGTCTGTCCGTCCTGGAAGAGGGATCCCTCCTCAGTTGCTCTTCCTGAGGTTTCTACCGTTTTTTTTTCCCTGTTAAAGGTTTTTTTTGGGGGGGAGTTTTTCCTTATCCGCTGCGAGGGTCATAAGGACAGAGGGATGTCGTATGCTGTAAAGCCCTGTGAGGCAAATTGTGATTTGTGATATTGGGCTTTATAAATAAAATTGAATTGAATTGAATAAATTGAACGTCAACACAGCTTTACAGCTGTGCTGTGGTGGCTATGTAAAGTCATGCGGCTGGGGTGTACATGTACATTTGGAAGAAACGCTAAGCCAGCTACACCTATCTTTTTCTTTGAGAGAGGAACAGAAGACTGACTTGGAAGTCTTCGCTTCCAGGAGGGACGGTTTTGCTGTTTTGCCGACGGGATACGGCAAAAGCATAATATATCAGTTAGCCCCACTATTCGGCAAACAAATGGGGCTTAGTGCAGTGAATACACCACCTTGTTTTTTGCTCTGATTGGCCATTGTGCTATCCAATTGTGTGCGGTGGCATTTAATATGCCTCAGTTAGTGCCGCCCCTTGGGTAGGAAGGGTGTATCGGTGAGGGCCAGACTCAAAATCTTTCTAGATTTGAGTCTGGATTTCCAGGCTACTTATTTTCTGCAATCATTCAAAATCGAACAGAAAAATCTCATAGGTTTTTTGACGAGGGAGCCAAGGCGAAGCTAACCGACAGAAAAAACATCATCCCTAGAGCACTCTATAGTGCTTGCCATTGCTGTTATTACTCCTTATTGGTTCCAGAATACCACTTGACAACAGCTTGGCAATGGCGTAAGTGCTGCCCATGCTGCTAACTGGCTAATGGAGTCTCCCCATGGGGCTCATTGGTTGTTTTTTATATCAACGGAGGAACCACTGTTACACGTCACAATGCCAGGCAAATCAGTCAACTGACCTTTGATATAGTGGGTGAATTCAAAGGTGTGAACCCCGGCAAGTCGCCTTGTGTTGGAAAAATTTAGTTGATCTTTAAAAAAAAAAAAGGATCATGACTAAACACACATTTATGAAGCAAAAAGAAGAAATGCCTGTATCGAAATGACCTCAGCAGTTTGAGGCAAAGGCAGGGCACCCGCTCTCACAAATAACACACCCTCCGCTCTATAACAGAAGAAAACAATAAAGCCATTACCATATATAACAGAGTTACCATATGTGAGTGGCAGAGAGGCATCATTGCTCATATGACATTCATTGTGTTGCTGCCTGCTGGTGCAGAATGCTGACATGCAATGACTGGCAAAAGTCAGCAGGAGCCCTGCTGTCTCTCACCCTCACCTCCTGCTGGGGCGGCTTGTGTGTGCACCCTGGAGGGGAGTGGTGGGGGAGGTGGAGGAGACAGACGGAGAGAGAGAGAGAGATAGAGGGAGAATCAAGTTAGAGCGAATGGAACATCAGGCCATATCCATCTTCTCCATTTCCTTATGAATATGTAAACCAGACAGGTCAAGTAGGCATCAATGACTCTCCTCCCCCCGGAATTAAAGGCACGAGGAGGAGAGGGGAAAAGGAGCGCTCCCTCTGATGCTTTCATCCAATAATGGTGGATCTCTCTGTGGCATGTTATAGATACCTCCGAGCCTGTGTGTTTCCATGTGTGTCCATGTATGTGTCTGTGTTACAAATGGGAGAGCCTGGCAGTCATTCATTAAATACAATTGTTGCCTGAAAATTGCCTTTTCAATAACCTGCCTCTGTCTATGGTTTTGTCACATTATGGAAATTCAGAGGAGAAAATGTACAGAGCCTTCAGTGTTTCTTCATCCCTTTTGGGGGAGAAATGTGGTTGGGGTTTCTCCTTTTCCCCTCAGATGTGGAGGGAGGACTTGAAAGCCTTAATATCAGGATGCTCGTGCCAAAACCACTCCCTTCCCCTTGCTTTGCGCCTGCCTTCCCACTCTCGTGCTGCCCTTGGATGTGTGTCTTTGAATGAAACATTGGCACAGCATCAGTGAAAGAGCATACCTCACCACAATTCCTTTTTATGGTCCAAGACGAGAAGGAAGCATTCGGTCATTGCAGTGGTCTGCTGCACTTTATAAAACTCTCCATACTACCACTTATAATCTATTGATCGGCCTTCCTTGCTTGGAAACTTCCCGTGCATGTGCTTGAGTTTGTGTGGACTCCCAAAATAGTACAATGTAATCAATATTTTCCCTCATACTTCTCTACGCATATTTATTAGCAAAACCAGTTTACAACGATTAGGGAGTGTAAATACGGGAATAATATTAAAAATAGATTGCAGTTTATAACAAAAAGTTATAGAGGCTTTATGTACTAGATGGCCTTATGATTTCCATGTGTTTTAGACAGGTTAACTGGTTACTACTTTCAACAGAATTAGCCAAGAAGATGTTTATTAAAAGGTTTAATTTATTTGGTAAAATGTGCCCAGTAATCAAATAAAACTAATTTAATTATACATTTAATTAAATAAATTATTAAATAATTGTAGGATTATGACCAACGAAAGCAACAATAGTACTAAATTGTATCCTTTATTACCTGTGAATATTCCAGCCCTGTCTCCTAGAAATTGTGTTTATATACAACTAATTTGAAACAGCAAGTATGTCTTTAAGGAAATGAAATGACGAGCAAAATACATTTTCTATTAACATAATGGGGGAAACATTGCTAATCAAAATAATTGAAGCTGGCACTGGACAGCATAATAAAATGTTGATACTGAACATATTAAGCAAAATGTTCACTGACAACATATTACAATTAGGGCTGACCCCGACTAAGAATTTTTCGACCAATAATCATCATTTAGGGCCATTAGTCGACTAGTCACCTGCATGTTTAAGATATTAATTTAATTATTAATTTATATATTTTGGGCGGGGCAACACAATGGTTTGAGTTGAAGGTGTGAGAAAGAATAGTATCAGTAACATTGTTAACACTGTACTACATTACAGAGAAATACAAAACCATACTAATGAACCTTCATTAATATAGGCCTATATTTTATCTACAAGTGCACATCACACACTGAGCGAGCCGCCTGTTAATGACACTGTCAGCAAAGCAGTAATGTCGTTTACATGTTTGTAAATGACGAATGACAGGCAAATGTTTGTCTGCAGGGTTTACATATCACCTTGGGCTTATCCCTGACCTTCTCAAAATGATCCCACACTTTGGATTTCAGATGATGCGTCATGTTTGCAGTGGACGAATGATAGGCAGATGTTTGCCTACAGAGTTTACATATCACCTTGGGTTTGTCCTTCACCTTCTCAAAATGATCCCACACTTTGGATTTCCTGCCTGACATGTTATTAACTACCCTGTGTAATAACCGCAGGTACCAGCCCTGGAAATTAACGTGACTTCAGTCTGACTGTTGAGTGTGGCCACTTCCTGTGTCTGTCCTTTCAAATTAAATTCCCAGATGGTCCAGGCATATAGGTTTTGATTTATTTTTGACATGGTGCTTTTTTAAATAATATTTAACAGAAATCACAATCTTTGCCTAACTTTTACAAAGGTGGATTTGTTGCCTAAACTGAAGACAAAAATCTGGACATGAACCCAAAGTTCTGGTGCCATGGTCCTCCACTTTGTATGGCCACAATTCTCCCCAACCACCTCTTACCAAATCCTATGCGGTACAAGAACGTAGCGTTCAGTTACCTAAAAGACACATTGTCACTGAAAATAATCCAGGCAGCGATTTTGTTGCCACAATAACGTAATTAAGAAAGCAGTTTAGCATCATAATTTCCAGGAGACAGGGATGGAATATTCACCTAAATCTATCCTAAATGTCAGAGAAAATTTACAACTATCCAATAAGTGAATTACTGTAATGACTCCTCTTCTTTCTTACAAAATGTGCAGCAATAATCAATGTCACTTGTACGTCTTATTCACATTCTCTGTCACATTTTGAAATACTGTCGAATATATCACGCATTGTTTGCTTATTTTACATACAATAACTCAGTATTATTTACAGTTTAATCTTTTAAATATCTTATTAATACAATATATCTTCTCCTGCCTTCATGCTTATTATATATTGTTGCAAATCTCTCTTAGATCATTAAAGTGTCATATCTCATCACGCTAATTGAAATGCCCTGCTTCACAAAATGGCCTTTAAGCCTATTAATATGCCAATACCAGCTCACAGCTGCTAGGTAATAATAATAGGGGGATCAGTGGCCTCCACTGTAGAAGTTAGCTCAATATAAACCACATCAGAATCAAGCCCGTGATGCCTGCTGTCCCCTTCTCTGTCCTGTGGCGGTCAAAAAACACATTTCATTATTTTCCTCTCATCCTTTAATCCTCTCCTACCTGATGTAAGCACTGGGCTGAGGAGTGCACACACGCATACATGAATGGTCAACAAGAGTTTTTGGGTCATAAATACTGATGTGCAGCACTGCTCCGTGGTGAGGTAGTGTGTGCGTGTGCAGGACTCCTTGTGGAGGGAGTGAGCTGGGGACAGGGGACAGAAAATGCAGAGTAGAGGACAGACAGGGGGCAGATGTGTGAAAAAGAGAGAGGAGGGGGAGAGAGTATGCAAGCATGAATTTTGGCAACATTGTCATTATAATCCCTTGTCAGGGACTGAGCCCGGGTTTACACCAGGATTACAGCTCAGGACCAATTATTACCTGAGACACTGAAGGAGAAGCGCAATGTCAGACCTCGGATCAGCAACCCAAACGTGATGTGACAAGCATGCAGTAACTCGAGCCATAACAGGTCAGCATATGGTCAAAATGATGGTGAGCTAGCAGTGTGTCAGGTAGTGTTAGCTGAGACTTGCTGCTTTAATGCCTAATAGTCAGCTCCATCACACCTGTCAGCGTCTCAGACACCTGCCAATCATCATCAAGCCACAATCCTCCCACATGATTGTGTTTATCTATGTGTGTGTGTGTGTTTGCGTATAACGTGCACACAACAGGTGACCTTTGTGTCCCTGCTGACAGTATTATTCCTGTGTTGTGTTTGGCTTTGACACCTCATGAAACGTAAATTGGATTGTAAGAAATTTCATAGAGCCACGGCTGGTGGAGAATACAAGTAGATGTCAGTAGGAGGGAGCCTCTTTTAAATTCCAGTGTTCTGGCTGCCTCGACTCAAGGGTAATGTATGCAGAATCATGGCCAGCCTGGACACATGCAGAGAGAGGGGTCATCTCTACAGCAGCATATCCAGCAGCACATTAGGCTGTTCTTTGTCAGACAGAGACAGTATTATTCACTAAGTGTATTCATCCTTTGTTCCCAGTGCCTCATCCTAGCAATCAGCTAATCACCACTAATCAAGTAATCAAGACTTTGCACGTATTAATGAGGCAATTACATATCATAAAATCCAAAGAAATCCACACAAAAACAGAATTCCCAGCGTAATCTTTTCATTGGCTCTGCTTTCATTCGTGAATAAGCAAACTGCTCCCCCCCCTCACAACAAAAATAAATGAATTCAAGAGTGCCAGGACTAATCTGTGCAGATCAACACACACTTTTTGAAGCTATGTCATTGACAATAAATGACCAAGGGGATTTTGTAGGGATTTCTAGTTTATACCTATTAGCCCTGAAATGAAATGACACCTGTAGTTAAGAAAAAACATCCACTAAACCCACAGTAATATCACAGTGATATCACAGTGTATTTGGCCTTGATTCACCTCATATTCTAAATAATTAAACCTCTGAGATCACAAATTTTTAATATGGTTTTTATTTTAATAATCTGTTATCCACTGAAGTGAGTCCATGCTGGGCTTGAATGAGTATCTGCACACCCTGCGGCTCGCTACAGCACTAAGATGGACGATCGGCAATTGAGACACTATCCTAAGGTTAAAGTGGGCATACACAAAGACATTAGTTCCATTGTTTACCGGTGCTATAGATCCCAGGCAATAAGGCTTTACTAATTGCTGCTGTGTGTGGAAATGGAGTCAGGTAGCCCAGCTCTTGCGATGAGCCCTGTGTAGCTGCGAGGGCCGGAGACAGAGACAGTGATGATTATGGAATTACCATGGCAGAGATTGTGATGGCTATCCTAATGATTTCATGTTACTGTAATTAGCATTACGAGGAGGACTGGTGGAGTGGGGGCGAGTGGAGGGGAAACTGAGGGAGGAGAAGAGAGCGGTAGAAGCAAGCAAGAGAGTCGGAGGAACTGACAAAAACAGCGGGGAAGGAGAGACAGTGAATTAGTCAGAGAGGGAGATGGAGAGCGAAGAAGAAGAGAGATGGAAAAAGTGAGGGGTGGAGGGGGCAAGACAAAAGGGATGGGAAGTGTAGGAGGATGTTCATTAACTAAATGAGGATGAATTGTTGGCAAGACTGTGGGCTGGTGAGGTTCCTTAGCTTCAATTTCAGAAATGCTCATCTCACACAGAGAAGGAAGTCAACCCCCTCACAGGCTGTCAGCTCCATATCCAGTAGAACATCAGCTCATCAACATTTTTCACTCCCTGGCAACCACGTTAGTCATGAATGTTACATGCCGACTGAATGTACCTCTGAAATAACCAGTAGATGTACGGATAGCCAATGATTGTTCAACATCAGAAGAATATGTCATTCTGACATGCAATCCTGTGGCTATTTTATGGTATTGTTTTTATTCCAGTGTAGAGTTGGGTTGATTTGTGGTTTTGCCGGTCTTGTGCGGTATATGAGCTTAAACTGATTTGATTTCATGCAAACCAGCCAAATGAACATCTGTTATTATGACACATTCTGGCAAATTTAAAAAGCAGCCTACATTAGCGGCAGCCTTTGCTGACGGTGTCAAGGCACGAAATCCAGCTTATATTGCATTAGTAATTGCCAATATGACAAGGCGCTTTGACCGTGTGCAATTTACTGCTGCGCCCAAGTCAGATGAGATCAAATTTCAGCATAGGTGGAAGGGGGAGACAGTGGTGCATGTCTGTTTGTTTACTTGAAAGTTCATGTGTTTTTTGGGGTGACAACAAGACATGGCAGAGTAACGGCCTTTGCACACTAAGTCCATTATTTTTGGATACATTTTTTAGATCCATCATCCAAAAAAAAGTTGTGCATAGAAACTGATGCGTTTAATTGTTCTGTTTATTTTGAAAATTCGCAATACGTGACAAAATGAAAAGACACATTTCCTCCTTTGCCCCTCTCCACTGGAGTTACCTGTCTGGCTGTCACCACTCCCTCCCTATCTTTAATTTGGCACCACAGCTGCATGAAGGGGCGGAGCTGTCCTCCCTCTCTGTCATCCATATTCTGTGTGCGGTCCACATCCTCCTCCTCTTCATCACTATCCACCTGAATATTACTATCTGACCTGTTGAAAGTGAGCTATCTGAGTTATGAAATGATTCTGTGCGCCCCATTCCTCTGTCTTGTCATAGCTGTGTCCCATTGCCACATTTTCTTCACTGATTCTTGGTCAAACGTCTCAAGGCTTCTGACGGATGCAGAAAATAGAACCTGTTCTGAAAGTTTGAATGATGGCTGAAAGTTTTAACACAATGTAAGGTCATATTTAACTCAGTGAGCAAAGGCCTCAAGAAAACTAAAACTGCACCAACATGACAACATTTTGGATTTGAAGCTGACAAAAGAGGTGTCCTAACTGGTCATGAGCGACGGGATGTGCTGTTTTGAGTAGAATTTTGGTTGAATGCCCTGTGTCTATTTATTCCTGTTGCTTGCTTTAAAAGCATTGCAATAGATGAAGATGGCTGACTGATGAAGTTGAAATGAGGAGCTGTCTGTATGATACGTTATTATTTCATTACTAAAACCTAAATAAGGTGGCAGCTAGGGCTGTCAAAATTGCTCAAAAATGCCGTTCCATTCCTTCTAAAAATAACTCATAGGTTTGAACCATTTGAATATTTTTTTTTCCGCATTATGTCCACAAGATTGCAAACTAATACAAGGAAACATACTTGTATATGTATTAATACAAGGAAACGTAACTACTTGTAGGTATTTTTATTTCAACATAAACGTCTTTGAAAACATTTACATACCTACACATTAAAACACATAAAACAATTATCTATAACATTACGTTATAAACGACCACGGACCTCTCGCTCCCCCCCCCCCCCTCCCCCCCCGAGCTGAAAGTTTATGGTATATGATCAGTGTTAATTACAAGCTAGGCTAATTGCTGTTGACTATAGTGTATGTCATTTTCAGGAAATATCAGAATATAAAACATGTGTTTGCTGTTTAAAAACTACAAACGTAGAAGGATGGCGAGTAGACTACTCACCATCATATAAGTGGTTATGTCTTCAATTTGATCTCCAGTGCACAGCTGATATTTATTTGATTTGTTTACATGAAGTAACAGAAGTGTATAATTAATGGATTCAGTGTGGACAGAGAGCTCCAACTTTGCATGATGCAACATGATAGTCAGATGCTCTTTGGTTTAAGGAGTGGTGTCATCACAGTCCACTTGAGTTAAGTGAGGCTGGATCTAGTGGTATACCAGTCTGGCGTAGTGTTTGGTTTGATATCAAACTGGGTTTGAACACCGGCCCAACCCTATTGCCGTGAATAACTTTCAGAACTTTGATAGTATGCTGATAAGGTCTAGATGAACATACAGCAACAGTATTGTATAACATCAGTTCAATGTTAGGTTTTGATGTAAATCCTGCAGAATCAAAGTGCACAGACTGAGTCCTTTACTCTGAGCCAACTTTCAAAAATCAAACATGATGAAAACCATCACAGAGGAGGAAGAGAGTGATTGTAGTCCCAATAAATTAGACAGTCAGGGAAGAGAAACTAAAACTGTGGCCTTCCTGCATGTGCAACAACTAACACTCATGTTCATACCTGCTGTTTTTAATCAACTTGTGAAAATCTATCCTACAAGTCTCAACATGGAAATACCGAAGATGTACACCAAAGAAATTGGGGGGATATGGGTAAACCAAAAAAGCAAACAGCATTTCCCCTAACAATATACGTTCCAGAATGAGTTATTACATCGTAGATAGAAGATGTATAAAGGTGTGAAAGTATCTCAATGTTTTTTCTAATTCTTTAATGAGCTGTGGGCAGAAATTGAAAGTCCTGAGTTATCATTTGTGTGTGAGCGTGTGTGTGTGTTTGTATTCATGATTGCATGCACACACACTTTTGTCTTCCTGTTGCGTTCTAATTAGCACCTTATTGTGTGCTGCCAAAGCTGTGATAATATTAGATAATTCTTCCTCCTTTTTCCTCCTCCTCCTGAGATAATTTCCATGATGACACATTCAAAGCCGTAGATATGTCATTACCTTCAGGTGGACATACACACCAACTTAACAAGGCTGGAAAGGTTTAGTTCTTTTATAGACCTGCCACCCTTGTACAGTAAGTGTGGGGAAGAGCTGGTCTTCATAGTGAAGGATTACAAAATGGACGTTGGTCAGTAATCAAGCAACATAAAATATAATACAGGTGCCATCATTTCCTGCTGTGTTTGACAATAACTGTGCAAGCTTAATTCCAAAACAGAAATTGGAGGCGTAGTTCACTTATTGGCACATACTGTACAGTTCGTACTGTATGTACTGGTTGTTGTTCATAACTGGATACACCTCCTCTGTCTCTTCTATAAAACCATACCTCTCTAAGTTACGAAAGATTGCCGTCTCCATCATACCTGTCTTAGTTGCAAAAACTGAGCAAAGACGATCTCTCTGTCAGAACATCAGACAGTATAGTTTGGTATTTAGTTGCACGAACATCTACTGTGTGTGTGTGTGTGTGTAAATGTTTTTTTTTTTAATGCAACACTCGACCCAACGTGATCTCATCCCTACTCATCATAGTTTTACACTTGAACAGAAGCCCCCTGCATCATTACAATGGTACTGGGTGCAGTCTTTTGTGTTGTGTCTTGATGCAGGGGGTCAGTGGTTAGGTTTAGCCAACAACACACTCATCTCAACTTGTTAAATACAGAGGATTGGTCAGTGGCCCTACACTTGAAGATAGGATGTGCTAGGTACCTCTTCTGTGTCGATTTTGGACTCCCAGGGATGGCATGTCAATTTACGCACATTACATGTATTGTGTAGGCTGACCAAACGTCTTCTTTTGCCCGGACTTGTCCACTTTTGACGTCCTGTCCGGGGCGTCCAGGGGGTGTTTATAAATTGAAGATAATGTCCGGTTTTCCTTGTATGTGTGTGTGTGTCTGTGTGTGTGTGTGTTAGAGTGCGGCACGGGCTGCATATTTCTGTCCAAACCCGTCCGAACCCGACAGTCATTCTGTTTTGTTATGTCCGAAACCGAACCAAGCCCGACATTATTTAATGACTAAAGCACTGAGTTTGTGTCACACAGTTGTTATGGTTACAAGCTATTTAACAGGCCGGACGTGCGCCGTGGGTGCTCCGCAGAGAGGGAGACCTCCGCGTCTGAGATGGGAGTGGGCGGCGGGAGGTCCGAGGCTTCCAGCGAGGGGAGAGGGAGAAATATAACAAAATAAGATAAAATAGGAAAAACCTGTCTCCCTCTTTTATTTTATTTTCAGCGTTTAATCAAGGCGGAGGCGGTTGGCGTGAGGTCTGAGGCTTCCAGCGAGGGGAGAGGTAGAAACAAACAGCCAATGTGTGTCTGTGTGTGTTATGTTCAAGTGTTGTCACATAAATAACAGTCCCCAAGCAATAAACAGGACAGACAATAGGATTTTATTTATTTTTACATTACATTTTCACTGAAAGCTGACCGAATCCAACCCGAGCCCGAATACAATTTATAATTTTTTGTCAGGACCTGTCGGGACCCATCGGGACCGGGCTCGGATCGGGTAGCCACACTCTAGTATGTGTGTGTGTCCCCTATAGAGGCCTATCTGAATTTCTGTCTTTGAGAGATATTATTTTATAATATAACTGAATATTCTATCCATACATATAAACTTAAAATATATTAAAATTATAAGGCATCTTTGAGTAAACTGCGAGTATCATTTAAGTAGGCTATCTCGTGGCCGGGCCGAGTGGCCTCTTTTTTGGAAATCAAAATATGGTCACCCTAGTATTGTGTCTTTTCAAAATAAACAGAAAATACAGAAAATCAAAAGTTTTTTGCCTGTAAAATGCATGCAGTTTTCAAAAACTTACAATGTTGGTAAAAAAAATAAATAAATAAAAAAAAATAGTTACTTTCTTTAGGCTTAGGCGACAAAAGCAAATGGTTAGGTAGTTAGAGAAAAATATCATGGTATCATTGTTACTAACCTAATGTAACATCATGTGACATGCATCACTATCATAGCATGCTACACATACATGCACACTACGCTGTTATTAAAATAACTCAACTGACTTTTGGTTTCACACAAACAGCTGACTCCTGGGTGAAAGTCCAGAGTTTGTTTGACCCATCCACCTAACCTCCTGCCTACCCTTGCTCTTTATACCTCAGCAGTAGCTGGGAGCATCAAAAACTGTGCCCTGCCCCATGCGTCTCATAACACCGCTAAGGGTGCCTCTGTGTGCCTCTGTGTGCTGGTGTCTGATGCCAAGGGCCACTGACCAAGCGTCTGTATTTGGCATGTTGAGAGTGAGATCAGGTTGTTTGGGTTGGGAAAAGATTGCGGACAATTAATGAGTCACGTGACTAACGACGGCGTGACAAAATAACTCAACGTTGACTTTTAGATTTAGTTTCACACCACATATGAACACCGGCCTCCTGGGTCAAAGTCCTGTGCTTGTTGGACCTAATCACCTCCCCTCGCACCCACCCGACGTGGATTTTATCTCTCTCTATACTGCGTCTGTTGCTCTGAGGACCACTGCCCAAGTTAGGGTTTTTTTGGGGAGTGAGAAGAGTCTGCTCAGCTTGTAATGTAGCTTTCCTCTATCTCAGTTTTTCTCTCTGAGTTACAGCAACCATTAGAAATGTTTAACACCCTAATTCCTGTTGAATCACATAAAGCATTTGTCATATCCTCTCTCCGTGTTTAAGATTAACCTAATCCCACCGTTATGAAAATTAAAGTTTGAGTCTTCCTGTGTCGCCCCTAAAACAAGTTTCTGCCTCTTTATTGTCATGTCAGACTGCCCTCAAAAAAAAAAAGAAAACGAAGCCGCTTCTTTTCTCTCTCCACACCAGTGAGTGAAGGGATGGTTTATTCACTTAATGAAAGAGAGAAGGATATTTGCGTGAGGAAGAGTTGAGGCAGCCAGTTAATCCTCCTCTGTCTGTGTAACTACTGCTCTAGAGACCTCTATATGTCAGTTAGCATTATACTGTAAATACCTTCTCATAAGGCAGAGAGCTGAGCTGCGGACACTTATGAAATTTCAGCAGCTATAATAATGACCTGCATTAATGTTGTGCTAATTTGCTGCTTATCATTTCCTCTGCCCTGGATGAGGTTGTTAATCCACAAACTTATGAGCGACACTTGGGAGAAGTAAGCGAAAAGATGCACACTTTCTGTGCCACTTGTAGAGGATTTTTTGAAACATCATGCACTAATTACTAACTGACATCTCTGGAGTCAGCTGCAGGTGTTGGTTTAACTCACTCATTACGGGACGTCTTTCTTTCACCCCCTCGTATTAATAGGCTCCCACAGTCACTTAGCTTCCAATGTTCTCCAGCATGTTGTTACATTCACTTTCTCGAATACAGCTCAATCTTTTTCCATAGGTAATTGGTGCACCTGGCAATTTAAATCTGTTTTGTTTGTGTCCAAATTGAATTGTAGCTTTGAAACAGGGTTGCAACTAACAACTATTTTCATGGTCGATTAATCTGTTGATTATTTCCTGGGTCCATGTCATTGGTCCAACAGCCCATTGGTCCGACATCCCATTAGTCCGACGGTCCGCGGCGGGCGTATTTCTACCTTGATGGTGCACCGCGACCAGCTCTGGGTCAGCTGGGAAAGGCTTGAGGCGAAGCAGGCTCATGGCTTATGTGTTTGTCACTTTCTTTTTCATTTTAACCCACACCATGATCTTTTCCTGACCCTAACCAATTGGTTTTTGTGCCTAAACCTAACCAGACCTTAACCACAGGGCATCATGATGATTTCGGAATGGACTTTGGAACAATGGGTTTAATATGGTCGGAACAATGGGCAGTTCCCTATTTCCTCAGTTAGTCAATAAGGATTTGATCTATAAAATGTGAGAAAACAGTGAAAAATGTCAGTGTTTTTCAAAGCCCGATGATGTCCTCAAATATCTTGTTTGTCCACAACCCAAAGATGTTCAGTTTACTGTCATAGAGGAGCAAAGAAACCAGAAAATATTCACATTTAAGAAGCTGGAGTCTGGGGCGTCGGTGGCTTGGTGGTAGAGCAGGCGCCCCATGTACAAGGCTGTTGCCGCAGCGACCCGGGTTCGACTCCAGCCTGTGGCCCTTTGCTGCATGTCACTCCCTCTCTCTCCCCCTTTCACACTTGTCTGTCCTATACATTAAAGGCTAAAAAATGCCCAAAAAAAATCTTAAAAAAAAAAAGAAGAAGAAGCTGGAGTCTGAGAAACCCATTAGTTAGTGAAAAATTTTAATAGTTGACAACTAATCGATTAATAGTTGCAGCTCTACTTTAAAGCAACGTTACAAAAGAATTGTAATTTCTGCCATTTGTTGACAAGTTGAAGGATTTGCAATCGGCAAATCCAACGTCAGGAGCCAAAGAATAAAGGTGAACGACTGGATAGAGTAATACTAAGGGATTTTATATAAATATGACTGCATAGTTTCATTTATTGTGACACCAGAGATAAACACTAACATAACAAAAAAACAAAAAGGATTTACAGAAAGTTATAGTTGCTAAAGCTTTTAGTTGCTAAAATAAAGCTAGTGTTTTCAGCCCATACACGCAGTTTTCTAAGTGTTTGAATGTGACTACAAAAACTACAAAACACTTCGAAACAGAGATGGCGAGATGAGATGAGAGATGACTGTACCACCGTGCCACCCATTGAAACTGTTATTTTAAGGTTTAAAAAAGTTGCAAAATGATTCTCTCTACTTTTTCATCTGTTGACCAAGAGATTTTCCACTTCCCAGCCCAAGACTGGCCGTCACAAAAAATTAAAATAGAAAATTTGTTTCTGTCTGCATGTGTGTGTATTTATGTGGGAGATGAAGGTATGTGGGAGACGGAGGATGATAATAATCTGGCAGCTCAAGGTGACAACAGGTTCTGAGGAAATGAATCCACCGTTGTTGAGCAATTAAGGACACAGTCTGAGCCGTGAAGAAGAAAGTACAATAAGGAGGATAGTTCAGTTCAGTCCTCTGTGATTCGGATGGCCAGGACTCACTGCCCATTTTATATAATCCTGTTCCATGGATTTGTTTGGAAATAAAATTGCCCACATTGCTGTGTATCAGTGCAAGCTCACATTTCAATGTCCAACTCCCACACACTCTCCATATGCAGTAAAGGGCTGGGTGCATGCATGATCTGCACAACAGAGAGAAGCAAATGATGAAACAGGAAAAGAGAGAGACAGACATACAGAGAGACGGAGAGAATCTTAATGGTGAAAGGTTCTTATTCCTTTGGAAGTCTAAATGTTTAAATACAAATGCCAGGAATCAATATAATGTCATGTGGAACAAAGCTAGGATGAGGTTATAAAAAGCTTATTCTCCAGTACCGTGTTGCTCAGTGTTCCCAGATGTTGGTTCACTCAAAAAGAAAAATGTTCAACAGCCACTTTAACATCAAGTCGGTTGTCAGAGTTTCCACAGGTGGTCAATTTCCTTTGGCTCTGCTGGGAGAGGGGTTTTATAACTTATTGACATTTTATTAAACAAGCCTTGTAACTCAAGTGTGTTTAGGCACTGATGTGTTTCAATGTAGCATTGGCAAAACTGAGCTGATATCATAATATAAAGGCCACGTTACAAACTCTGCATTCTATTTGTTTTAACAGAGAAATATCACAATTTCAAAAAGTGCATTACAAAAAATTACATGTTACTTGTTTGTGCATGGACACATTAAAGCTTGATTTTCAAAGTCATCAGTACATTGGCAAGAGCAACAGGCTTTATAAACAAGTAATACCCATTGTGCCAAAAACCCAAAATTTGGAGGCCCTGTTAGTTCATAAAATGCCCCATTGGAACAAAAGCCCATTTCTCCAATAGTTCCTTATCCCAAAAACAAAAACCCATTGCTCTGATGTCCTGTTTTCACCCAAAATACACACTCTCTGCAGCTAGATAACTCAATTAATTGCCAGAAAAAATGTTCGCATTGTAGGCCTACATGTAAATCATGGATACATTACATTTGTGAACAACGCTGGTGAATGTGTGGTTAGGTTTAAGGACAAAAAAACACTGGGTTACGGTTAGGAAAAGATAGTGTTTTGGCTTTAAATACCCACGTTTTGTGTCACAGAAGTTGCTGGAAAAGCAGGGACAAATCGGTGTAATACACCTGAAAGTAAAACTAATTGTAGGTAGTGTGTATTTTCAGAGAAATGGGACTTCAGAGCAATGGGTGTTTGTTTTCTTTGTCGTAGAAATGGGCTTTCAGTCCAGCGGGACATCTTCTGAACAAATGAGACTTCAGAAATTTGGGCTGTTGGAACAATGACATGGCACTTTGTAAGCCATGCACACAAACAGAAAAAAAAGCAGATTATTAACGTATGAAAGACATAGTTTGCTGTCGGATAGATTTGCCATTAGTAATAAAAGTGTCAAGTAAATATACCATGAATAATGATATATATATGAGCCAAGGGTAGAACAAGAGGCAAGTTTCAGCCAAACCGCATGAGCAGCAGTTGCTGCATAAATGTATAATAGGGACAAATGTGAAGCTTGTCGGGCTAAATAGATCATCTCA
Source organism: Epinephelus lanceolatus (assembly GCF_041903045.1). Lineage (NCBI taxonomy): Eukaryota > Metazoa > Chordata > Actinopteri > Perciformes > Serranidae > Epinephelus > Epinephelus lanceolatus. The sequence goes on from NC_135735.1 coordinate 14,929,081, forward strand.
TCATCCCCAACTTGCACTTGAACCCATCGCTTGTGTCTTTATGTACACATTATGGGTCAGATGATAGCCACAGTGGTGGCATGACTGAGTGCGCTGCCTTTATTTAATGTGTGTTACACTGATGGATCAGGACAGTCCTGTCACCATAATGCATCTGGAGCAGATTTTTATGAATATAGGATGCCTCATTTATGATCTGAACATCAAAGACCTTGGCTCTACATTATTATGGTGGGCCAAATGCCATCGGCACTGAGGCAGAATGTATACAACATTTTCAGAAAAGCTCCCTGGATACTCATAGTGACCTTTTGCAGTTAAAACTTAGCTTTGACATCTTCATCAAATCAGAGGTTTATTTCTTATTTTTCTGATTTTAGGATACACTGACTCATGTCAACAAATTGATAAAAACACTTAACAGAGTAATCCACTCCCTCCAGACTTTTGAAGGCTTTACTTGGAATTGTTGTAGCCTAAAAATGCCTGATTTCACAGCAGCTTTTCTAACATTTTGCAATGCATGCCGCAATGTTTGTAGGGTGTTTTTGCAATGAAACTGCAGGAGCAAGAGAAAACAACAGCATAGTAAAAACAACATAGTTTTTTTTTGTGTAATTAATTAAAAACGGAATACAAGTTGTTCTTGTAAAACTATACTATTCTGAGTTTGTGATATACATGACACTTATGCTGCCATTAACCCTCCATATTTAATCTGAGTCACCTTGAATCTTTCAGCATGTGCTACAGTATAGCAACAGCTTCTGTCATGGTGATTTGTCTTATCATTCTACAGTTGTGTTTTGTAGTGGAGAAGTGTTTGTCAGTCAATGTAATTTGTGTTCCACCACAGTGTTGCACACGGTGCAAAATATTACCTCGGTATTTGTGCAGAACATTGGCAAATTGCCTTGTATGGTCTTTCGTAGTAATTTTTTTGGTAAATGTTAGAAGTTTGTGTCGCACGTCTGCATCTTCACAACCAGAAACAAGAAAGTGAGTTTGTTGACGGTATGCGAGGGACTCCTATGATCAGTGAAACTCACAGGAAACTATATTGATTTGTCAAATTTGCAGAAAAGTTAAGGACAAAATTGCAAGGTCATGCAGAATTCATGGGGATTGGTTGAATTTGCATTAATTGTTGTGATCGTCTTAACATCCTGAAGGGACTGATAATCAGTTGTACATTCCTCGAGGTTCTGCTTAAGCAGCATTTCCCCTTTACTGATCCTTCTTTGGAAATTTTATTTTAACAGGTATCTTTTGATGTGTGAACATGTTCCTATAAAGCCTTCAAACCAGATTGAAAAAGCTGATGAATCTGACATTTCTATTCTTTCCCCTTTATCATTCTGCAGGACTGGAGACTCATTGTAAAGCAATAGACTCATTGTAAAGCAAGGCCAACTCACACACACATGCCTCAGACCAATTTTACGCTGAAGGAATTTCAGACTTTCCTTAGAGAAAAGAGGTGAGACACCGAGTAGGAATGTGATTCCTTTGCGTTTAGTAGGACAGAGTCTTACTATGAATCCCAATAGACTAGTCAGAGAGACATGGGTAACATTTTGTCTTCTGTGTTAATCTTTAAAAATTGGGTTTTAGATCTTTAATAGTGGAGACATATGTCAAAGAAATAATCCTGTTGTACAAAATCAAGTCATAGCAGATTGTCCTGGATTAATCTCTGTTGTGAGATCTAATCCACAGACAGTCTTTTACTGCTAGAAAGCTGTGATAATCCCATATCAGACCAGGGCTGTTAATCTTGTTCCTAACACACGGCCTTTTTCCACTACGTGATCTCGTACAATAGAAAAGCCTGAACGCTACTTGAAGGTGACTCAATGTCATGATGTGAAAATGGATTATCTGAGGCAGGTTAAAAGAATAACAGAGATGATTAAAAGGAGGATGGTTTTATTTTCCATTTGGAACGATTTCCTTTGATCCTTAATTTGTTGAAATGTTTTGAAGTGTGAGAAAAGTAAATGGTTCTGCAAGAATAAAGTAATCCGCATTCAACAAGCATTCAGCACACGCCAACATAGAATCACCCCCACTGCTCAGCTGCATTCCGCTGGTATTTCACCACGCTCAGTATTCAAAGCATGAAGAGCTTTAAATTACCACTCTTTCTCCATGTGTGTGTGGGTGGTTGTGTGGGTGTGTGTAACTGCCCTTTTCATCGGCCCTTATTGGTAATCAAGCGACATGGAGATCTTTCTGCCTGCAGAAGGGGAAAATGGCCGACTTTGCTGGGCCTCGACCCAGCCTCAGCTTCACACTGTGATTTATGTGACCTATTACTGGGCCCCTACTGGCAGGGCCCATCATCTGAATTATAACTAAGGATTAGGCCCCAGGCTAATGATAGGACTGGGAGGGGAAATTGACCATGTGTTTGGCTGTGGCGTGCTTCCTGTAAACCAGATTACAGAGCGCATGCAGAGCCGCACAAATACGAGAGACAAGCACACATTAAAATCACGTCTATAAGCATGAAGATTAGATACACACATACACACCAGTGTAAAACCAGCCTATAAGAGCATGGGGGTTGCAGCTGTGTTTAGATTATGAATCTCTATTAACCTTGCCAACCCATCAACTCACTCTTAATGAGGCCAAAGATAACACTCACACACACACACACACACATGCACACAGATACACGCAGCGAACTTTCACGATTTAAATTAGTTTGCCAAAAAATATATATTTATTAACCTTGGTTTATCTGAAATTCAAAATGCCACATTTGGCCTACATATGCAAGGAGGACACACATGAATGCAAATATACGCACAGTATTTAAAGAGGCCGACATGCTCATGTATGAAAGCAAGAGTGTCACACATGAAATTCATGTTTGGTTGAGTAGTTGGGTAGACATGGCTCGGGGCAGTTTTCATTCACTGTGTGCTGCTCATTTCCAGTGTTGCGGAGTAATGGCACAGTTTGACGTGGCCTCCGGCATTAAGATAACCCAATATCAGCCGGCAACCTGACTGCTATTGTTTCGTTTAAAAGAAAACATAGCGCTCTAATATCGTATCACATCTGCTCCCTCCTAGGGAATACTTTCATTCAGCTTGTGTATGTATCTGTGCATGTGTTCGCGCCTGTATGTACCAAATATTGCACACCGGAAAAAACATAGATCACAGGATTCCCTCCCTGCCGCTCACAACCCTTCCATCCAATCAGAAGAATCAATACACCCCTGGACTGTTATGGACAATATCAGTGAAAAGAATATTATAGTGGCAATCCCATGAAGCCATTACCAGTTCAAGGGCAGGTACACTAGGATCAATAACAGTCGAGTACATGGTGTTTTGAGGATTCTACGTCGCCTCTGTCTGTTGTGATTGTCACATAGTCACAGAATTTGAAACTCAATCTGGATTGATTTTTTTTTTTTTTTGTCCCATTGCAAATATGTAGCAGCCCCAGGCATCTGATGCAATTCCTCTATGATATTTTTGACTGTTATGTGTAAAGGATTTCTTGGATTGTGGCATTGAAAGAGGCCCTTTGATTACCAATAGGACTATTTCTTCTCTGGCTAATATGAGTACCCACTGAACTAAGCAGCAACGTTGATGTCGGATCTCCAAACGTGGATCAAAGCAGCCAGACCCTCCCCCTCCTCCCTCTCCTCCTCCTCCTCCTCCGCCTCCTCCCATTCCCTCCCACTCTTGTGGTAGTCTAATGCTGCTTTGCCCTGCAATATTAACACTGCTGTAATTGGACTTGTTGTTTGTTTGTAGCTTCGCTGTTTGTTTAGATTGTGTTTGAAGCCTCACTTAATTAAATCGCGTCCTTGGTGTCAGAGTCTCAAAGCATGTGGAAAGCACACAGCCGAATATAATGTTGCTCGCCGATTTCAGACAACATTAGTTGTAGGGGAGGAGAGGTGAGAAACGTGAAAAAATAATAATGAAATAGGTTAACTTGTAAGTTTATCGCTGCACTGTGGGGAAGTGCCATTTGTGCTCATTTAGAAAACGACATTTGTGCAGTTTAAATAACCAAAGTCAAGTATTCTAACGTAATCTGAAGCTGTATTCGTATAGGACGAGTATTACCAGGGGACCTCATGTGATTTAGAAACTAGCCGGGATAAGCGAAGTCTGTATTTTAATCAAATTTACTGACATTATCCCTGAATATGATGTCAAGGCTCTGTTCTAATCATGAGTCAGTAATTTGTGTATAATGCACATAATTATGAAGGCTGTGATTATGTGACTAATGTGCTGAGGAGAGTAAAGAAAGTAGAGCCAGGTTGGGGTGGTAGATTGGTCAAACAACACAGGACTTTCTGCATAAGACCGGTGTTCTTGTCTCAGTGAAACCAAGTGAACTCTGAGTTATTTTGAGGTTTGTTGTCACCGTGTTTGTTTTCCTACATTTAACCTATGTAAGTTTTTTGTTAAGTACATAACTTAACCTTAAATATGTGACGTTACGATGCCCAACTGAAACCTAATATATGTAACTTATACAGTACAGGCCAAAAGTTTGGACACACCTTCTCATTCAATGCGTTTTCTTTATTTTCATGACTATTTACATTGTAGATTCTCACTGAAGGCATCAAAACTATGAATGAACACATGTGGAGTTATGTACTTAACAAAAAAAGGTGAAATAACTGAAAACATGTTTTATATTCTAGTTTCTTTAAAATAGCCACCCTTTGCTCTGATTACTGCTTTGCACACTCTTGGCATTCTCTCCATGAGCTTCAAGAGGTAGTCACCTGAAATGGTTTTCCAACAGTCTTGAAGGAGTTCCCAGAGGTGTTTAGCACTTGTTGGCCCCTTTGCCTTCACTCTGCGGTCCAGCTCACCCCAACCCGTCTCGATTGGGTTCAGGTCCGGTGACTGTGGAGGCCAGGTCATCTGCCGCAGCACTCCATCACTCTCCTTCTTGGTCAAATAGCCCTTACACAGCCTGGAGGTGTGTTTGGGGTCATTGTCCTGTTGAAAAATAAATGATCGTCCAACTAAACGCAAACCGGATGGGATGGCATGTTGCTGCAGGATGCTGTGGTAGCCATGCTGGTTCAGTGTGCCTTCAATTTTGAATAAATCCCCAACAGTGTCACCAGCAAAACACCCCCACACCATCACACCTCCTCCTCCATGCTTCACAGTGGGAACCAGGCATGTGGAATCCATCCGTTCACCTTTTCTGCGTCTCACAAAGACACGGCGGTTGGAACCAAAGATCTCAAATTTGGACTCATCAGACCAAAGCACAGATTTCCACTGGTCTAATGTCCATTCCTTGTGTTTCTTGGCCCAAACAAATCTCTTCTGCTTGTTGCCTCTCCTTAGCAGTGGTTTCCTAGCAGCTATTTGACCATGAAGGCCTGATTGGCGCAGTCTCCTCTTAACAGTTGTTCTAGAGATGGGTCTGCTGCTAGAACTCTGTGTGGCATTCATCTGGTCTCTGATCTGAGCTGCTGTTAACTTGCGATTTCCGGGGTCTGGTGACTCGGATGAACTTATCCTCAGAAGCAGAGGTGACTCTTGGTCTTCCTTTCCTGGGTCGGTCCTCATGTGTGCCAGTTTCGTTGTAGCGCTTGGTGGTTTTTGCGACTCCACTTGGGGACACATTTAAAGTTTTTGCAATTTTCCGGACTGACTGACCTTCATTTCTTAAAGTAATGATGGCCACTCGTTTTTCTTTAGTTAGCTGATTGGTTCTTGCCATAATATGAATTTTAACAGTTGTCCAATAGGGCTGTCGGCTGTGTATTAACCTGACTTCTGCACAACACAACTAATGGTCCCAACCCCATTGATAAAGCAAGAAATTCCACTAATTAACCCTGATAAGGCACACCTGTGAAGTGGAAACCATTTCAGGTGACTACCTCTTGAAGCTCATGGAGAGAATGCCAAGAGTGTGCAAAGCAGTAATCAGAGCAAAGGGTGGCTATTTTGAAGAAACTAGAATATAAAACATGTTTTCAGTTATTTCACCTTTTTTTGTTAAGTACATAACTCCACATGTGTTCATTCATAGTTTTGATGCCTTCAGTGAGAATCTACAATGTAAATAGTCATGAAAATAAAGAAAACGCATTGAATGAGAAGGTGTGTCCAAACTTTTGGCCTGTACTGTATATAGTATGAAACTTAACGGTGAGTATGTAACATGATGATGCCCCAAAGGTGGGGTGCTGATTCATTAGATATCACACAACCCGTTGTATGAAGGTATGTTGCAAAGCTCTGCGAAACAGTTGGCCCTTAAAGCAATTGCTCTCAACTGGTCCAGCTGAAGGGTCCAGATTTGTCCTTAGTCCAGAGAGTTGAATATATTCAGCGTCATACTTGCGATTGTCCATGCCGTTGCAGGGGTTTGCTGTCTCTGTTAAGTAGCTGTCTGTTATTCACTCAATCTACCTGCAGGAAACGGCACTTAAAAATAAAATCTCTGTGCCAGAAATTCACTGTACATCAAAATAAAATGTGTGTTTTACAAACTTAACACATTCCTGAGTCACTTGCAGTCCATTCAAAATGGACCCGCACAGCCCCTGCAAGGTGGGGCGGGGGGCCCACAGTTTAAACAGGCCCCTCCCCTCCTATCAACAACTATTATAATAGGAATTAAAAGAAAAAAAAACACCTTACAATTACATAGAATGCACATTGTTATATGATGCATTTTCAGAGCCAATATTGGCGTGAAATTAAATTTCAATTATTTTATTTATTTTTGTCTTCCAGGTTTCCCTGGTTATAAGGACAGTGATCAACAGGAGGCTAAGTTACAGATGAGGCAGACACCTCAGCAGTGTCAGCATCAGATGAGAGAGAGACCACTGCGCACCCTACAGCTTCAGCGTCAGGTAAAAGAAAGTCCGGTGTGCCTCTGACAGCTGTTGTGACACCTAATAGTTTGTAATGTTCAAAATTCACAACAGATACTTAATTTAAAAATCAGTATCCAGTTGTCTGAAGTAGTCTGTTAAACTTCTGTTAAAGTATTCTCACTATGAAAGACGTTAAAATTCGCCTGCTCACTCAGGGTTAGCTGCTGGGGATCTTTAGGTGTTTGCTTTACGGTGCTGTGTAACAATTATAATATAACCCAAATCACAGAGGTGCCAATACGCAGGGGAGTAATTGTCATGACCTCAGTGTTTGCCGAAATATGGTAGGTAATTTGTGGTGGAATTTTTATAGACATGGCAGATCCAAGATTAAGATTACAGATGACCTCTACAATTATTACAAATTACTGGATGTCCCCAGGTGATACTAGTCCTGTGCAGAAAGAAAAACCCCGATAACTTTCAATTTCAGTATGAGAAAGATAAAAAGTATAAACTGAAAAATTAAGTGATGTAATCAAGATTAACTAACAAGTTGCAAACTTTCACCACCTGATTAAATTGAATATACTTCGGATGAACCGAAACCTCTAAAACTCATTAGGTCAGTTCAGGGTTTGCCGACTTATTTTTAGCCATTTGAGCAAATTGAACTGTAATTGTCCACGTTTCAATTTCAGCAACTATTGTGGGACCCTGAAGTGTGTTTATGATTGAGTCTGGGGAACATAAAGGAAGTTACCAGACCATGGAGACTAAATATAACCTTTAAAGGCTGCCCTTCCCCTGTAAGTGTCCCTACACTTACACTTTGCCTCTCTGAGGGGTGTAATGACTTCCCTATGCAGTTTGTATATGCATGCAGGAAATCTGTTGACAGGCGGGAGTGCGGCAGAGCCAAGCGTGTCCTGTGAGATGGAGGAAAGTCTGATGACTCGTTTAGAAATCTCCCAAATGGCTCCCAGAACTAATCACTGGTCTTGTTTAATGGCCATTGATGCTATTATTGTGGATGACTATTTGATCTTGCTGTGCCACTAGAGAGGAATTAGGGAAGAGTAATTCACCAACAAACAGTGTAGGCGTGGCAACCCATCTTAAACACAGACCCCATCATCCCTTTGCTGTAACAGACACAGCCCTAGATGATCTTCTTCATGAGGTAACAATTTGGATTCTTTATTTTGTTTGCATGAATGCACACTGCAGAGCTTTGATCTCTCCACTGCACACATCAGTAAGGCAAACCAGGCCACATCTTTGCTCCATGCCAGCATTTGCACATCCCTTTCCCACTGCCCCTCACCCTCGCCAGGCACTAACTAATGTAGATAGTCTGGCTGTGATAGATTACATACTGCCAGACTGGGTGCTGCCAAACACGCAACCCAGAGCTGGAGTGTGATTTCTAGCCTGAGCTCCCTGACTGAAGCAGTCCTGTGAGATGTGATGTTTTCTTGTGCTCTATCACAGTACTGTAGTTTTTTGGGGTTTTTTTGCAAAACGTTATGCTGAAATGTGAATGAATATCAGTGCCAAGTGTTAGAGCCCAATGTATCTCTTAACCACACCTTTTGCTGATTGGTTAAGACAGTTGACTGGCTGTTTAAGGCCAGCTGTCGAGGAAATTGTTTTGGCATGTATTTTTCCATTGCTGTGTCCTCCCTCTGTCCTGCAGCCCAATCAATAAGAGACTTCAGAGGGCCATCTGTGGGTCTGTGTGAGAGTGTGTGGTGTATGTTTTCGCTAGTGTGCATATGTAATGTATACATGTGTGTACACTCTGTGTGTGGCTGTATGACATTTCTGTCTATCACTATTCTCCGATGAAAAAAAGGGATCTGTTTGGGTTTTTGTGGCCACTGTAGAGGACATCCAGCCTCTTTTCTTTGAGGCTGAAACAGACACATGAGTAGTGAGAACAGAGTCAGGAACAGGGGAAAGCATAAGGCTTCTACACAAGGAGTGGGAATTAAGAGGATTTTACAGATACTGATTTCAGTATCAGTTCCTCTTATTGGTCTGGTTCTTTATCGGTTCTCTTATTGACTCCTGATCAATTATCTGTTTGGAAATAACATAGTCCTGCACAGGTTTTCAGTGTCAGCTAAACTGTTTTATTATATCCAAATCCAAATAATAGTAGTAATAATGATAAACTTTATTTATATAGCACCTTTCATACAAGAAATGCAGCACAAAGTGCTTCACATGAAAATTGATTTAATGGATATAAAAATAGACAAGGCAATTCAATACAAAAGGACATTTAAAACAGTTTAAAACATGGATTAACTGATTCATAAAATCAGTTGTAAAATTATAAATCATAAAATCAAGTAATATTTTAAGAGTTGCAGCAGCATGAAGTGTAAATAAAAAGTTAAAGAGTAAAAAGAGAGTTTCAGACCTGTATCAGCGCTAGTTGAAGTGAACAGATATGTATTTAGCTTTATTTAAAAACAGTGTAGACACAAAACAAACCTCTCACTACAAATTTTGTGACTGCACAGTGACACTCATTCACCTTTTTTTTGCTCATTTCCCCTCCTTGTGCAACAAGGTGAACACAGGGAGCTGGCAGGTGAGTTGAGTTAGCTGTAGATACAGACTGTCAGTCATCATTTAAAATGGATGAAAGTAGAGAATATTTATACAGCATTCATCTTCATTTAGGTTCTCTTAGGCAAAGAAAAAGAATGCAAAGCCTGCCTGCATGACGCTAATGTTATTATAATAAGATATTTACAGTCGATACCCTACGTGCTGCTCGGTTGGGAAGCAGTGGCACTTGTGTATCATGGCATTCCTAGAATTTAAGCCCATGTTGCGTTGAATGATGCTTCAACATATTGCTGGTGTTTCCACCCTTACTTGAAATTATCATTTTGCAGACATTTTATGCAGCACTGTCGTTATATTTCTCCTTGAAATGAAGCCATGCTTTGAACGGTATCTTCCTCCCCACCATGTCTCCCTGTTGCAAGTCTCCAGCAGCATAGATGCAAGGCTTAGACGTCACCGTTTTGTGATGTGCAGCTGACCAAAAAAATATGTCGGCATTGATCAAAAGAATTGATAAGCTTGGAGGCAAACAATGCTGATGGATCAGACAGTTTTTAGCCAGCTCTCAGCTTTAACTGGTCCCTATTGTACACGGTATCCCATTAGCCTAATAAGCCGAAACAAAAAATAAGCAGGATTACTACTGCAACAACACATCATCAGTAGGGTAAAACTAACCTGTCTCAGGATGGTCTAATCCCAGCTCACATTCCCTATTAGTGGGTAAACAATCCAATGCTTGGTGAATTCTGCCTTACAATGAAAGGATTAGCCAACATCGAAGGATCAAAAAGCAACGTCGCTATGAACGCTTGGCTGCTACAAGCCAGTTACCCTCATGAGAACTTTTCTGACACCTCCTGCTTAAAACCCAAAAAGTCTGTAGGATCGTTTCGGCTGAAACTGGGCCTGAACACTGTATTGATTGCCCAGTACAATTATATATTTTAGGTTAGTGAGACAGAATATTTTTATTATTTCAGTTATTACTTCCTGTTTTTTAGTATACCTAGAAATAAAGTCTGCGGATCCATTCTTAGCTGCTTTATCATGTGTGTACCTGCAATAGGAATTATATATCTAACACTCTGCTCTTTTTTAATCTTTGTAACTTGTTTTCTCTCTCTGAGGCTGTGACATCGGGAAGGTATTTCCAAAAATTCAATACATATTATTTTTGGACTGTGTTTATGAATTGTGCTGCTGCTGGTGTTGTTTACGTTACGTAGCTCGTTCCCTCAGCTCAGTAAGCTCAAAGGTGAGCGAGCAAAACTTGAAGTGTGAACAAATGCAGCCAGATCCACAAAACAGAGTTGTGTTACCATATTAAAAGGAGAAGTCCAGTATTTTGCACTTTGAGCCCCATTTTTGGGTTGTTTATGATGAAATAGAGTGGTTAAGGCCAAAATTGTGACAATTGCTCCTTTTCTGAGAATTTGGCTTTCCCCTGCCTGGCTTAACACTGCTTCCTATGGCCATGTGTGAACCTGTCCTAAAACCACCCTAAACGTTGGTTTTCAAAGCCATGAAACTCATCGTGTGGTCAGTGGTGTTCGTTGATGTTCTGTCATAAAAATCGTAGCAAACTGTGGTTTCCATCCGTGTTTTCGCTACACATCTTGATTATGGAACTATTTTTTCAGCTGCTTCACACCCGTGTGTAAACTTCCGCTTGATCGTTTGTTTGACCCTGAGTCGTTATACACTCCAGCCCACTTGATGGCGATAATGCTCCTTTACGTGGGTGTTGCCAACCAACAGGAAACCATTGCAATGTAATGGGACACAGAAAAGAAGCAGAAGAAGAAGGTTGCCGTTGTGTTCAAAGGCATCGTACTGCGAAGGTTGTTTACAAGCGAGTAATCCATTGTTTAAACTTATTACAAAACTTTTTCGTTAGTTCTCGTTCTTCTTCCAGGAGCGCACACAGCACTGTTGAGCCGGCACTTTTGCTGAGCTAAAAGACTACAGTGACTACAAACTTGTCATAAATAACACCCTTTCCATTTTCGGTGGTGGATTACTACCAACGGACAATGAGGCTTCTATAGAAAACCAATGCAGTAGACAAAATGTCAAATAAATCATCACGGAAACCACAGTTTGCTACGATTTCTATGTCAGAACATCAGCGAACACCACTGACACTCGGTGAGTTTCATGGCTTTAAAAACAAACGTTTAGGGTGGTTTTAAAAGAGATATACACATGGCCATAGGCAGCAGTGTTAAAGGGATAGTGCACCTAAAAATGAAAGTTCACCCATTATCTACTCACCCATATGCCGATGGAGGCTCAGGTGAAGTTTTAGAGTTCTCATATCACTTGTGGATATCTAAGGGGAGAGGGGGTAGCAACACAACTCCACCTAATGGAGGCTTATGGCGCCCCAGATTCAAACGTCCAAAAACACATAATTGAAACCACAAAATATCTCCATACTGCTCGTCCATAGTGATCCAAGTGTCCTGAAGCCCCAACATAAAAAGTTGTTTGGAAAAATGTCATTTGAACTCGTTTTTAGCCTCATTGTAGCCTGTAGCTCTAACTGCCTCTCTGTGCACTGCGTTCACGTGTGCGCGCTTGTGCAAGACAGTGAGACATGAGCACCGCTGGTCTCGCACGCATGCATGCAAAGGCCTTTTTTTTTTTTTCAAACAACTTTCTATGTCGAGGCTTCAGGACACTTGGATCACTACGAGCAGTATGGAGATATTTTGTGGTTTCAATTATGTGTTTTTGGACGTTTGAATCTGGGGCACCATAAGCCTCCATTAGGTGGAGCTGTGTTGCTACCCCCTCTCTCCTTGGATCTCCAGAAGTGTTGTGAGGACTCTAAAACTTCACCTGAGCCTCCATCGGCGTATGGGCATGGCCGTAGTCAGCTATAAGGTCACCGAGGTCCGGACCTCAGTAAAAATTTCAAAAAGAAAAAAATAGAAGAAGCCCCAAACAGCATGGTAAACATATTAACACAGCTTTTATTTCTCCAAAAATCAGCCAGATATAAAATGCCAAATGAACGTCACTCTGTAGCGCACCGGCTGGAGTGCCTACTGAGAACTCTTTGGCTTTGTTATTTACGTGGTTGGGTGAGGAAAATGCGTGTGCTCACCTGTGTGTGTGTGTGTGTGTGGGCGTGTGTGCATCGGGGCAAAACTCTGCCGTGCGCAATACAGACAGCAGAGGAGAATTGTAAATGTGCGATCACGCAGAGACAGAAATGACATGCTGTCATGTAAATAAGATGAATAACATAAGGCTATTTAGATTATTTGATAAAAGGACAAGGTATAGACCTGTTCTATAGGCCTGGATATGACGCGTCCAGAGCTAAGACGGAAAAAAATAAAATAAAATCAGCAGCGGCGGTCATATAGTTGCATATAGGGGAAACACTGTCGCTCCAGAGGCAGATCAGTAGGCCTACGTTAGTCATTTTTCTTTTGATGACTGAAATGTTTCACCACTAATCCGTAGCACTAGTGTGTTTATCAGTAAAATTAGAACATTTTTCACACATAAAAATCACAAAGATGTTGAAATCTATACATATTCTGCCATCATAACTTGGCTCTCAGAATTCACCAGATTGATGCCTTTAAATCAAATGTATACAAATCTTTCTCCTGGGGGAGCATGCCCCCAGACTCCCCTAGAGGCCTTTTGGTCATTTTGATATGAATTTTGCTAAAACTGGTTAAAGGGCTCTCTTTACCTCTCACCTCAATATGTCTCAGTGAAAATGGGTTTCTAGGGTCCTTACAATAGAAAATCTCTCCCTCCTCACTCTCTCAAAAGACCATTATTGTTGTACTAAACCTACTAGTACAAAGTAGCCTGCCATAAAAAAAACTATCACCTCACTGTATAGGATTATGTACAGCCTACTATAAAGTAGGTACGAGTTACAGTGGTCCAAAAATTAGTCAAATAATGTGAACATTTTCTGCAGCTGGGCCAACAAACTTGCCATGATTTCTCAGTTTTAAACTGTTGTTGAAACTTTCCTGCAGATATTTCACCATAACAGCCTCAACACATTGTGCTCTGTGTCACACTGGAAGGACTGTAATGTGAATAAGATGGTTTACTGTTATTTGTGGTCTTAATGATAGTTAGATGAAACCCCAGTATGAATGTCATCTCTTTGCATTTATGAAGTAGCCCGCACAGTAGACAGAGTCTTAATATTTATCCAAACTAAACATGTCACAGACTTTTCTGCTGTTTCTAGTAATCCTGTTATGATTTAGGGAACATGATTTGTATTGCAGTGATATACCAAATAGAGGACAGCCTCAAAAGCACTCTGGCATTCATAACGACACATCCTCTTAATTAAACAAGAAAATATGCTGTTTGTCCGTGCCCTCTAGAAGTTACACATAAAAGCGCTTTATGATGTGACAAGTCTTAGGTTAAGGTTTGGTGAAGCTTAGGCAAAAGAACAACTAGCTTAGGGAAAGACCATGGTTTGGGTTAAAATAAGCGATTAGTTAAGGTTAAAGGACCAGGACCGTCGCCATGCTCAGAATAATAAACTTGTGATTAAGGTGAGGAACAATTGTGGCCCTACTTAAAAACTGTCAACTGTCAATCTGAAACAGGGAACAAATAGTTCTTCTGTTTTTAAGTCCCATGTTTTTTTGACCCAACATTGTCCTCCTGTAAATTTCCTCCTTTGTTCCCGTTGTAATTTCTAGGTCTGCTAGAGGGTTTTGTTACTTCAGTGTAAACATGTCATTTTGATGCACTTGCTGAAACGACTTATGGAGTCGTTCTTTTTAGGGAGGACAGAGTCATTTTTAGAAAGAGATCACCACATTGCCAAAGTTTGACAGAAAGAAGCAGCACCATGAATAAAAACTATTAATATAAAAGGGTTGCACAAGAATAAAAAATATAATACAGACAGATATATCAGATGTGATCCTGATTGAATTTGCTCATAGCAGTTGTTAACTTGTAAATAAATGATGGTTACACCCATCTCTCTTCATGCAGATGGGTGCTGGCGCTTTATACTTCATGTTGCCACAGTTTGTGCCATGTTAAACAACCGTTTCCTGTGCATAGTTGTGGTACTGTAAATAGGTTTTCCAGATCTTAAGGCTGAAGTATGAGAAAAGAAGGTTGTTGTGGCATCAGTCCTTTATATAACGCGCCGTAATTTTAGCACTGGCTGCTTTTGAGTTATTTTGTGCCTTCGCATCAATGGATCTCCATGCATGTTGTTGAACTGTTGCTCCTCTTCCCACTTTACGTGACCAAACACTCCACTAATTGTAGGTTGGATCTGAGAGAGATGTGGGATTGAAATTCCCCGTATTGTTGAGTATTCAAACAGCTCCTCCTTTGTAGAAATTTCAATCCCAGTGTGGTTTTGAAGAGGATATAAAGTAATCCAGTCATCTCAACCAGAAAAGAGGGCCCCTTAAAAGCTAAAACTAGAGTCTAAAAGAGGTAAAGACGTGAAACCATCAAAATATTTGAACCTAAAGTCAGACTGATTGTTCTTTCATCTAGCATATAACTGGATAGTAAAAGTAGCTACAGCTGTCTTGTGTCTTAAAGGGATAGTTAAGATCTTTTGAAGAGGGGTTATATAAGGTACTTATCCACAGTCAATGTATTATATGCAGTAGAAGTCAGTCGGTACGTACCTAGTTAGGACAAGTAGGCTGAAGTGCCGACATGGTACTGCTGTGGATGGGGTCAGCAACAAAGCATAATGTAGCCACATAAAAAGTCCCATCTAAAAAATAAATATCAGTTTAAGTGTATGCTATAGTTTGAATACTTTCACGATTTTAGCTTGATGTCAGACAGAAATATCCCTCGGGGAACTAAATGTGTTATGTCGCTCTCTTTAAAGCCAGACTCCATTAAAAAAAAACAACAGCAATTTAACAACTCTTAACACAGGAGCTGCTGGTCGCAATCAGTTAGTTTGTTCGTTTGACATTAGCATTTTAAAGGGTTAGTTCATACTCACTGAAGTCACAAAGTAACACAAACAAATAAATGATCCAGACAGCGATAGACCAGCAGCTCCCACGTTGAGTGAGCTAAAATAAATGTTTTTGTCAGTGAAGTCTGGTGGTTGTGATGAGAGCATAGATGGGGAACTGAAGCCGCTAACAGCTTCCCCATCTGAAAGGGCTGTCTGCGTAATGCGTGGTTCACACTACACGACATTTCTGTCCATTCTGACAGTCACTGTCACATTACGCGATTGTGGAGTCATAAAATGGTGCCGTGACTTGGTCGACAGACATGACACACTACACGATGGTCCACACCAATTATCCACGGTTGTCTTTCACGACGTGTGTGATGTCATCGGGTTATTCTTGTCCTATTTTTATTATTATTACTATTTTTTCACTTTTTTCAGTCACTGTGTCTGTTCATGCCCAATCCAAAAATGTTGTTGTAGTAACGTAAAAAGCACCACCAGATGGCAGGAGCTATATTTGAAGTACCGTACTTAAACATGCATGTCACTGAATCCTCCACAACAAGTTCCTGCAAATGTTGCATAATAAAAGTTTTAGAAAATGAAGGGATTATAATGGGCTTTTAATTTGAAATAGATACAGGAAGTGCTGAGTTTGAAATGACGGCATGATGCATTAACTTTATCAAAGCAGACAGGAGCGGATAAAAAGTGAAAATATAAAAATACAGAAGGAACAATAAATAACGGCCCGTTTATAATGCAGTCTCTTTCAAATGAAGCTGGTAGCCTCTGCAGTTGTGCTGAGTGAAAGCCCCGCCACTGTTTTTTAAATTTCTTACTTAATGTCCGTCTCCATTATAAAGAAATTCCATTCTTTGCTAGCTTGATGCTAATTGCAGTACTCACTGGGTTGCTAAAGTGCTTCTGCTGTTTCACACCATCATTTTTACCTTTTCACTGTGTTGTAGTAACGTCCCTAGAGGAAATATCAAAAAGGTGGGGGTGTTGTTGTCGAACAGTTGTCCACGGCAGCAAATTGCTCTGTGTTTCTATTGGTTGAAGTGACGGCTGAGACGGGAGCAGTCGTGAATGACAAAAAGAGAATCAAACATGCCAGACTTTCTGTTGATACGTCGTGAGGCGTCCCAGACATGGCGTTGTTTGTTGCCTACTATGACACACTACACGAGATGAAACGATGGATTATTGTGTATGACACTCATTGTCGTTCACGATCCATGCTGATATCGTACGTCGCTGAATCGGGCTGATATCTTGTAGTGTGAACCAGGCATAAGGTAAAGTGGTGACAGTATCCTTAAAGGATAATTTTGGCATTTTTCAACCTGGACCCTATTTCCCAGCGTAATCTTATCAAAGACACTGATGGGAACAACAATTTTTGAAAATGGTCCAGTAATGTGGGGGCCGGCAGTGGCTGGCAGTCACGGAACAAGCTGTAATGGAGGCACACGGGGCAATTAAACATTGCCACTGAATGTCTATTAACAGTGGGGTTTTTTTTTTCCCAAAAGAGCGGCTCAGATTGTTATAATGTGTCTGAAGTGTCTCTTTACCTTTTACTTGATGTGATCAATCTTTTATTACCTCCTTAAGCAGATGTCTCTTCTGGAGAGAGTATAGTAATCAGAGTAGTTTACAGAAAACATAGTTCAGTGTTAGATATTTTGTGTCATGGATAATTATTTACCTGATATCAATAATGCTGATGAGGCCTTTGGAATTGACCGCCGCCTGCATTTATGTGAGCCGGAGCGTAAGGATTAAAGGATGGACGAGGAGGGAGAGGAAAAAAGGCGGCGGGGCTCTGCAGGACGTGAAGCGGGGATCCCATGGAGTTCCTGCAGTTGCTGTGACCCCATGCCCACAGAGGAAAAATGCCCATGTTGTAAATGGTGGTCCATGGGTAGTTTCCGACCTGTGCCGACAAAATGAGCAGTTAAACTTCTGGCAGCTGTCATAGACTTTGTTGTATATGGACACGCTAAAGATATGGCTAGTTGTGCTACAAATGGCTCCTAACACTCCTGTCCATACACTGTTAATCATCCTAAGTTATCCTTTAATATAGCATAGACTTAAACTATTATTAATGTTTTTAGGTGGCTGTAATACATTTTGCTGCTTCCCACGTTCACAGCATTACATTGTTTAGCTGTCTTGTTGGCACTCCTGTCTGCTTCTCCAAACTGGGTATGCACTGACCAACATTAACTCTATGTAATACACTGATCCTCATACAACCCCACTTCAAATGACCTGAAATACTAATATTTTCTCATCATTCTACTACATGTGAGATCTAAGCTGGTGGACAGGTAGTGATTTTTGTTGTTGTTAGACCCCATTTGCAGTTTGCAGCTGATCCTCCTGACACATCCAGATATCAAGTGAGGAGAGGTCTGTAATTTTGTTATCAAAAGATAACTGCATCATTTGCCACTCAGCATCCCAGCTCAGCCCATGATAGTTCATTGACCTTGCGTTGACATCTTACCCAAGAGAGAAGTGCTCACAAATGCCACTTAGGATATTAAAGCAACTAGGTCAAATAGACAGTGAAAATAAGATTACGCTCTTTTTTTCCTGCTGTGGAATAGCCTGGTAAATTCACTTTAGTATTTATTCTGTCATAACATATACTGCAAACTAGCCTGTCACTGTCACAGTCTAGGCTAGACATCATGAATACCGAAGCAGCACTGTGGAAATGACTGTAAGCTGTATTCAACTTGAGCAACTGTTTAAAATCAGTTTGAATTACCTGAAGCACCTGGTCTTTTCATTTCACTGTTAAATGCACTATGATAAGAAATTAGTGCCTGATTTTAATAGATTTCCTCTCATCACAGACTTCAAATGTTTTGGCACTGCAGCCTAAAATTGAAATGAAACTTGTGAAATTGTGTTGCTGTGTTGGAGCACACAGATTTTTTTTTTTTTTTTTTTTTACTATCAATCAAAGTGACATTGGTAAAATTGGACCTAGTTTCAAATAAATCACACAGACTCGCATTTTCTGAAACTATTGGCTAATTTCAGTAGGTGTTTTACCAGGGGATGGTTTGAGCAGGAAAAAATGCGGAGAGGTTTCTAAATAGGACTAACCCACTAGGTGTCTAGAGAGAGCGTTTGACTTTATCCCTGGAACGTTAATCAAACGTGTTTCTGCTCATAATAAAGTCAAAACAGCACACAATAATTATAGAGTAATAGTATATCCCATAAGCCTTTATATCAAACTGGGTTTTTCTTCCGTCTGCTCTTGCCTATTGTCTGAGTCAAGGTCATCTCATTGTTCCACACACCCCCAAGGTCGTCTGACCACCTACCTCCTGAAGGCTTTTCTCACCATCTGACCAGGGCAGAAATCGAAAGTCCTGTTCAGCAAGAACAAAAAAATGTCAATTTCTCTGTTGATTCAATTAGGGAAAAGGAGTGTGTGAGATAAAGCTAGTGTTATTTATCATGGCTAAGGTAACACTCAATATCGAGCTATGTTAATTAGAGCTCTGTAGCTAAAACCAATGACTGTGGGAAGCAGCGCTTCCACAAATAGTTTCTACCTACCAAGATCAATTGATCTGAAGGAAGCTATACTGGGGCTTTCTTAGTGAAGCGTTGTTAGAGGGAATGAATTCCCAACAAGGTAACAGCTTGATTATTATCAGTTGTAAAATAATGATTTTTAGGGCTGGAAAAAGAAAACAGTGACATCAACTGTAAAAATCACAAATATATCCCCAAGACAGCTGAACACACGAACACACACACACACACACTGAATGACCAGGGGGCTTCTTCTCCCAGCGTGACATGTAAAAGTCTTTATAGTAGTGGCTGCATAGTTTAAAGAAAGAAATGTGTATTGACCAAGTACTGCTCTATAATAAGAGTCAGAGCTCACCCTTATGATAAACAGAGATTCAAGCTTCTACAGTCCTGAACTTTGTCTTTTATGTTGATGCACTAGGACTTTCTTTTCTTCCAGTGTTTACAACCACTAACAAAGGTCACATGTTTGCATGCATTAATTTATGTGTGTTTTCTACAGCACACTCCTGTTACATTTTGCCTGTTCATGCAACCTCTGATTTATATCACTTTATATTTCATGTATGCTTTGTGTTATCCCTTATTTTAATTTGCACTACTTTGTATCCTTATATCTAGATTTTCTTTTTGTTTCTACTCTTATCATTATTATTTTTATTGGGCTGTCAAGCAATTAAAAAAAAATCTAATTAATTACATGCTCTGTGATTAATTAATCGCATACATCAACTTTTGCTGTTAAAGTATTTTAAAAATGCCAATTCAAATTAATTTTGGCAGATGTGTCATAGTGAACTTAGTCGGTCACAGGTAGACTTACTGAGTTTGTGTCTGAACCTCTGGTCGAGTGTGGCTTGACTAGGCTGGCTGCTAGCGCTAGCATCAGAGGCTGTGCTAGCTCAGACCTCTGGGTTCACTGCTAAATGTCTTGTGTGGAGGTGATATTTCGGGCTATAATTACTCCTATGGTCCATTAGTTCCTTACTGCTGAAATTGCAGAGAACCATTCTCTTATTAACAGTTCCATTTGGGCGTTTTTCAAATGTAAACTTTCCATTCACTGGGCCAAACATCGTCGCCTCATCTGCCTCTATCCTGTGACAAAGCCACTGTGGCCTTCAATGACGCGCTGGGTCAAAGGGCGCCATGGAAAGTGATTAATCAGAGTTAATTTTTGTAACATAATTTAACGTGTTATTCCAAACCCCTAATTTTTATACATATTTAAATTGCAGTGTTAGAGGGAGTATGACACCCCAGTTTTTTAGTGGCAGTGAATCCTCTTGCAGTTGTTGTTCACTTAACAACTAAATAATTTTAAACTTTGTGTATGAATGTTTGTGGTCTTTATATACTTAATAAGAAAGATGTGGTGACATACTGAATATTAACCAAGCATGTTGCCACTCTGTGATTTGCAGGCTGTCCAACAAAGCAAGTTGCACCAAGTAGAGGAAAGTCTGAAGGAAAAACTTTGTCTCAATAGGCCATCTAACTGCAGCTCCATCAGCCTGTCTTTGTGTCTTGGATTGAGGGCACAAATTAAAACTAGGCTGCAAAGAATCATGGTCAAACATGGAAATGAAAAGAATGAGCTGTTCTACTGAGATGAGTGCGCATCTTTTTAGGCTTAAAGCACAACTTCAGCATTTCTCTTTATATTTTATGTTTTTTGTTTTTCCCTTCCAACTCATTAGCTCCTTTTACACTGCCTGTTGAAGGACAGAATTTTGCACCACTATTTGGTCTCGCTGTTCTTTGTAAAAGGTATGATATTGACATGGGGGGCAAAGTTGTCTCGCCAGATCAATGTCTGTGTAAAAGCGTGTGTCACCCACTGCTGGTAGATTTAAAAAGCAGCTAGAAGCAGTTAGCAGCTAACTCAAAGAAGAAGAACAGCAGCTGATAATCAGTGACGAAAACAGTGAGAAACTGTCAGACCTCTTTTGTTTTCACAATGCCAGCATGCTGTGTAAAATTACACACAGGGGTTTTACATAAAAATCAAAGGTGACGTAATGAAGGGATTTTGTTGTGGCCCTATAGCGTGATCTCTTTGTAAAAAAAGGTTATTGAAATGCACACACACACACCTCCCCCAACACACACAATCTTCTCATACTTGAGTGACCTTGCAAGGTGTGTATACAGTATTTTTGTGTGGGAGCCAGTGATAGCGGGTTTATCTTGGTGAGATCGGTTGCAGACAGACTAACATATTGATGTAGTACTCATATTACAGTCCCTAAAAAAAAACCATAAATTGCACATCATGCCAAAAGAATATAATGGGCACATTTGAATAGACAACCCAGAACAGACTAGATACAATATGTTGTTTTCTGTGTGGAAAGCACTCAGAAAGACATAAAGCAGAGTCATGTTATGTGACAACACATAACTGGACCCAAATGCAGACATAAAAGGAGATACAAGGTAAAAGGCAATTTACTTAATCCAACGGTTAAAAAAAGAGCTAGCGCTCACAGGCAGGCAATCAAATTGGGTAAACAAATCCAAAGAGCATGAGTCAGGATGGCAGTAGGACGTCCGCAACAAGTGATTCTGCAAGAAACAGATACAAGCAAACAGGTAGCAGAGAGGGCTGGAATGCCATGGCAGCTTAATTGGCAACATAGACCATCTGGCTGAAAACTGACATCCATGCACCCACTGGAGCTGATGAGGAGCAGCTGGTTAGGCAGGTGACTGAGTCAGGTGATCCCTTGAGGAGGGAAAGTCACTGAGGGCAAATAGAGGGCAAGCCAAGCAGGACTGGGAATGGAAAAACAAAGATGGAGGGGATGGAAAACTCAAGGGCAAGGACAAGCTGAATATAAGCACTGAGCCAGGTGGGTGATAAGAACCCAAGGACAAGCCAAGACAGGCTCGACCCAGGAGACATGATGCCTGGGATGAGTGTACATTGACCAATGCAGATGCAAGAGGCAATGTTGACCAGGTTGGAAAGAGCCCCAGAAAATGGGGTGTCAGCCCATGGGAGTTGATTTTACGAGGCGGTCTGTGGGTGGACAATCAATTCTGATGCCCAAGGTCATAACAGCAAGTTAAGACTGAAATAGTGAGACCTTTCTGGGCTGGAGGAGCTGATATAGTCCTCTAGATGACATCCTGGATCCTGGAGGGTTACTAGAGATGGGCAGAGCAGGACTGTACGCAAGTGCTGCCATAGCTGAGGATCCAGGCAGAAAGTCTAGGGAGGATGACTGCAAGGCTGAAACACATTCATATCAAAGTCGTCAAAAGCGACGCTTGGTCAGTGACCCTGTGATGCTCCAGGTACCCCTCTTTTGTCATATTTTGGACGCTCAGGAAAGGCGTGTCAGGTTCAGGGTTAGGTGTCAGAAAAGCTAGCTTGCTCGCTTATGTTGTCTTGCTTACTAGGTACTACAAAATATGATGTTTTTGGTACATTTTCAGTTTCGTGATGTTCTGCACTTGCCAGGCGATTCACTGCCAGCCAGGCAGCATCTCTGATGTGGGAGTGGGAGTTTAGTTCAAGTGAGTTATTAGTTAAAACAGAGTAAAGTAAAAGTCACATGGGAAAGCTGAGTAGTCACCAATTTGCTCAGGTTATTCAGCCGCCAGGTGGCCGACTAACCTGGGCATTCTTGTCACATGACATACTATGTTATGTAGTCAATAACTTAATTCAACGTTGCACTTTTAGTTTCACAAGGGACACAAACATCAGCCTCCTAAGTGAAAGTCCTGTGCTTGTTTTACACATTCACCACCCCTCCCTCTTGCCCTACGCGGTCCTTCTCATTCTTTATACTACATCTGTTGCATTGAGCATTTAATAACAACCTGGTCCGATACTTCTCATACACGCATGCTAAAGGGTACCTTAGTGCATTAGTATCAGAGGCCAAGGGTCACTGATCAAGTATCAGTATTTGACGAGCTGGGAGTGACAACTGGTTGTGGCGGGCAGATGAAACACCCCAGAAGGGCAAGCTCCAGCAACAGAGACAGTTAACCCAAAGTCCAAATCATGTTGTTGGAGGACTAGACTTTAAGGGGACAAAACTCCAGGGCACTGACTTATTTGGAAAACAGCAGGAGACAAACTGAAACCAAAGCTCAGCAAAGGCAGGCTCAACATAGGCTTTGAGTCTCTGATAGAAACACAGTGCCTATGTTCAGACTGTGACTGTTAGAGACCGCTTTAGGCTCTGACACAGAGACAATGTACTTCAACGATCTGACTGCCACAGACCAAAGGAACTGAACTTTTTGGCATTATAAAGATCTAAGTAAATCTAAAAATACATCTTTTATGGAGAACACATTCACACGTGAGCCCAACACAGATTTTGTTTTCAGGGCAAAGCTGCATGTTTTAAAGTTGCAATACAAATTTAATGCCTCTGTAAAATGTATCAGGTGTGAGCCCATGTTTATGTAAACTGAGAATTACTCATACTACCTTCTAAATGACCTGCCATGTGTCTTCACGGAGGCAGCCTTATAAATGTTGACTACTGTGGGCTCATCTCTGTGATTACTGCCCCTCTCTCTCCCTCTTTCTCAGTTTACCATGTGCTGCATTGGCTCACTCTGAACCCTTTGGGCTCTGCTGTACTTTAATATTTATCAAAACAATTTCAAGTGACATGTTGCCTCTATTTTAACCAAGACTGGATGGCCTCAGGTACATCCAGACAGATGCATTCAAATATGTTCAAAACAAGCTTATATCAACTGGAAAGCTGCCCATGTGGATGCTGTCTGACTGATAAAAGAAATCTGTGGTGAAGGATACTTAAGTAATACTATTCTGGCTGATATTCTTGCAAAAAAAAAAAAAAGACTATACTTTTGCAATATTCTACCTTTACCACTGTAGACATGATTGAATTGTTCCTCCGTGCATTAATATTGCATACTACGTGTGCTGACATGTTGCAAACATCAATAACAAATGATTATAATTATAAAGCTAGAGCCTGGGTTGTCCATTTTGCGTAGGAACCCTGACATGGATCACATGCATGTAATGGTTTTTGTGAATAATTAATCTGGTGGGCTGCGCTGTCTCCAGAATACTAAATATTAACAATCATCTAAAGTGCTATTAGGAACCAGTGGTATCTGCAGCACAGCCAAATGAATACATAATTACTCAACATTTCAAATGGTGTCCACAGAATCATCCAGGCGTTAGCATATTCCCCATCTGCACGTTTCGTATGAATCCATCAACAATGACACACATATACGTGCGCAGTAGTTAACGCTGGGGCCAGCTGAGTGATCTGTCTTGTGTTTGTGTTGTGGGTAAATGGAGTTCTGTGTTATTCAGGCAGGCGTGCTCACTCAGAACTGCCCCCGCGTCTCCCTAGGCTCTGTTTCTAACCACTGCCACAGCAACGCATCAATCATCTCTCATGGCCAGACACTTCGATGGACATGGAATATTGATATGGCTTTTAAGATGTGGGGCATGAATATGATCTCTGACACCTATCAGCCTTGCTTTGCAGCTGCTCTACATATAGCCAGTGAACTATTGGTAGATCTGTGTGCACTGTATTTATTTAAAGGCAACTTATAGCTGGTGCCCTGAAATACTAGAAGGGTAGCTTCAAATTGGGAGCAGTAAAAGTGTATTTAAGGCACGGGGAGCCTCTGAAGTAAAAGTTTTCATGCAGAGTGCAAATAACTCAAATGTTCAAGATATTTGTCATTAGACCAAATATTTGCTTTTCACATAATACCTTCTTATTCTTGTTTCCCTGATAATGAAACAAACTTCTAGCAGTGCAAGTTGAAGTGTTTGGTGTGTCCTTCTCATTGTATATGGCTACCGTGTGTGTATTTTTGTAGGCGTACAAATGTGTGTAACTGTTCCACAATTAACTGGTGAGTGGAAACTTCTCCCTGCAGACATCTCCTCATTACCTGCCGTGTGTACTTCGAGCTCACCCACCGTCTCCTCAACTGGAAAAAGAAGTGTCATCGTCACCATAAATAACATCGTCTCCCCCCTTCCCCCCTCGTCTATTTTCACCTGGCAGTCCTAGCGTGCTTTCTGCAGCTCCCCATGCTTGAAGATTTACTGCTTTATATATCATTTAAGAATCCATTTAAATCAACTCCCCTCATGTTCAGCCAGAAGAAAGATGCTTCAGTAGATATATCTCTGAGTGTATGTGCAGGAGGACAGAGATCTTGTCACATAAATAAAGGCTGACTACCATGCACATGGGTGAATATTTGCCAGGTGGCCTTTGGCTAAGGTCAAAGTCTGTTTGTCTAGTTGAAGTGAAGAAACCAAATACGTCTTCACACACATTGGTGTGTTGAAAATAGAATGCAGACTTTGCTAAGTTCTCAATTTTGTCAGTGAAAGACAAAATCCAATGCATTAGACTTTGTCAGTGTCCCTATCACTATATTTATAATGTAATACTTTGGAACACTTATTAGTAAAATGCAGTGTATGTTTAATTGCACTAAAAAGCTCCTAATCAATCATACTGTATACACACAATCATGCAAACACACACACACACAAAAAAAACAACACACAAACACCTACTGTCAAGAATGCTGAATTCTGGGATGAGTACTGCCTCCCTCACGATGCCTTCACAATGATGAGTGTGGAACATGTCCTCCTTTGCCTGACAGCCAAAATGGATTCCGTCCAAAATGGGGTATCCTCCACCACCCTGAGCAGGGAAAAATGGAGAGTTTGCAAAGTTCAAACAATGTGCTTCGGGTGAGAGCACAGCAGTTAAACAGGCAAAAAAATGTGATAGATTTTGGACATAAAGAAATCCATCATATTTCTCAGGAGGATGAGCGGAATTTGTCTTTTTTTAGGTAACATTTTCCAGACATTTAAGTTCAGCTATTTTTGCAAAACACATCTTAATGTGTCCCAGACATGTCTGGTTGTCTGTTTACAGTACACCTCTTCCTTTGTGAAACGTTTTAACTTCTTGACATCAAGATGCTGCCAAGGATGGCTGCCTCAGTGTGTTTGAGCGCATTGTTTTATGTTGTTTTTATTGTAAATTCAGTTTTCTGCTGTGTTTCCTGGAGCTTTTTCCACTAGAGATGAGCTCATAAACATCAGGGAAACCACTCCCAGTGGATTTATTTCCCACTTTTCTCCCAGTATCCATGGACCTATTGGACATTCTCTTCACAGGGGCCCCTTACCTGTCAATTGAGATTTGCAGATTAATCAGCTATTGGCTAATTCCTGCTCCAAAATATCACTATTATATTGGCCTTTAAAAATCCAACACATTCTCACTCCCAACTCGTCAAATACGAAGGCCTGTTCAGCAGTCCTGTGTGTCAAACTGAAGCTCTCAGTTTTGCTTGTTACATGCACAGTGTCCTTTCAAAATGAATTTCCACGTTCCCAGGAAACTTACAGGTTCCACATGTTACATGTATATAGTCTCTTTTATAAAATAAAGAGATTCAAATACAAAGGTTGCAGTTTTTCTTTTAGAGAGATAATAGCACTAAATGATACAATCCAAACTTAACTGTGCAGATACAGTAAACTACATATCTGGTGAAAATCTGTATGAGCATTATTATTGGATAGTTTTAGTGTTTGCCATTTGGAACATTACACCAGCAAATATCTATTGCACATTTTGTGGAAGTCATCTTGTTGTTGATATGTGGAAAAACCACCAAACCCAATTACATGCAAAGCCCAACTCCAGATGCTCTGCCATCTTTGATGTAGTGTGATTTCAAACTTCCCTTCAAACAGCACTCACTGCTGGTGGAGGGCAAAGAAACTAACTGATGATGCATTTGGTCAGTTAGTGTAGACACATGTACAACACATAACTTCAAATTCACTGGTATGTGTTGACTTTTAAGAGGAACACCATTAGTGGTGTGTTGTTTGTGACGCTGTCTGCTGGAAAGTGTACAGATGTTCAACAGATATTCAACAGATAAAACCTTGAGGCATCAGTTCTTTCATTCTGATTGACGTAGATCTAAATAGTAACATTTTAAATTAAATGTTACTGTTTATTTTTACAGTATAGGAAGTATAGGCGTGCCTGTTAAGCCCAGAACAGTAAATAGGGAAATGCTTCTGCTGTCGGACAGTCATGGCTGACAGAGTGAGACCATCTGTGTCCTCACCCACTCTGAAAAGGGGGATGATGTAGAGGAAAGAGAGATGAAGGGATGGAGACAGTAAAGGCCTGCACAACTGTTGGTGGTCACAGCCCAGTGCGCACATCCTCCTGGCTGCCTTCAGGCTTGACCTGTGTATGAGCTCTGTCTATCCCTCACAGTCTGAGCACCTCTGGACAAACACACACATACACACATACACAACACATGCAGCCACAAGTGCACACAAACAGATCTGCCTGTCCTGCAAATGCAGACAGGTGTGCAGACTCAGTCGACAAGATTCTAACCCAGCTCTTTCATGCACACATGCACACACCTACACACATATACAGTGCACATGCTTGGCTGCCACCTGGGAAGCAGATTTTGACAGACACATCCAGTAGGTCACTTGTGGTGCAGGTGCTTCCAGCTGCTGGGACTGTAAAAATCCTTGCCTGTTCCCACATAATCTCCTCCTCTATTTTTTCTGACAGAGGGCATTTGGTTTCCAGATTACCTGTCAAACTGGTGTGTTCATATTCGCAGAGTTTAGTTTTTGCTACATCAATGCACAGTTTCATTATAACCTATCCAATCGCAGTTTTCTTGGCTGATTCTGATTTCCGACTTTTTAAAAAAAAATATGCTGATCTCTGATCTGCCAATGGAGCGGCAACATCACTCCCCTTCCGGTGGACCACTATTGGACCTTATTTAGTTAGAGATAATTTTTTTTATTTTTTTATTTTTTATCCTGTTTGAATTGTGCCATAAATTACACATATATATGCTCGTTAATTAAAAGATAATTTTGCAAGTCAAGAAAGTTGCAGTTTGTTTTTAAAACTGTTTAAGTATAAGACTGTGAAAATACAGAATTAGAAAGAGTACACGTGTCGCGGTTTCACACAAAACTAAATGGTGCTAATGACAAATGTACAACAAACTACAACTCTCTTCATTCATTCATTCATCTGCCCCCCCCCCCCCCCCCCCCCCCCCCCCCCCCCACACACACACACACACACACACCTGCAAGCTTCACAAGCCAATGCTAACCACTGCTGCACTTGTTACAGTACTTTTCTGTAATAAAAACCCTTTTGTATATTCATAATAAAACACTGACTAATAAATAACTTTTGCATTTTCTCTAAAATAGCACCAGGTTACAGGACCTTCTCTCTCTCTCTCTATTCAAACAAACAGGTGTTCCAGGTTACTAAACAATTTTCTGTACAAATTAAGCCCAGCTGAAAATGAAATGCTGTATATCCAACTTTATCTGGCATGAGAGAACAGGTGCAACAGATCTATATACACTTAAACAAATGAGAAAATATTAATCTATACTGTGTTTGTTAGACTATTAGAGAGTCAGTTATTCATGATATATCTAAAACTATGTATTTATTTATCTGTTTACATGTATTTATACAAAACTATTCATGAATCATTCTGCAGCGTGCCCCTGCCTGCCCCACACCGTGTGCACACCGCAAGAGGAGAGTGAGAAACCCGCATTGCTGGCAAAAAGCTGGTCGCTGCATTATTTTGAGCAGCATGCATGGGAATGATTTACAGCTCTTTCCCTGATGGTTTGAATAAGTCGCTAAATTTGTCACTAGTCCCTGTTTAGAAATACAGTTGCTAAGAGAGTCACTGATAAAGGGGCATGACGAAGTGTCGTATTTGATGACCTGGGAATGGTTCCAGCAGCTGTGACAATACTCTGTTACTGTCTGTGCCGCTGTGTGCGCAACGTGAATCGTCGTGCAAGGCATGCATGTTAATTTGATCAGCACAGGATCGACTACATCTGAGACTGACCAGCCGGTTACAGGTCATGGTTGAACAAACTGAAAATCGGGCAATTCCAGTCACTGACTGATCGATAAATGCACCTCAAGTATAGGCTTCACTTTAACCATGAATAAACAGCCACTCTTTCTATTATGCATCGTCAGAGAGGATGCAGCTTTAAGTGTTACCCGTGTCACAGGAGGAATGAGTTACAAACATCTGCCTGCAGTATTTATTAGCACAACAATCCCTGGACTAAAGTGAGAATGTAATTCTAAGTTTTGAGGAGCATGAATATGAAACAGTGCATTAGCAAATCCATATGCAGATGACTGGATCCCACAGAGAGTGGCGCAAGGTCAAGATGTTTTTCTCATGGTCTCAAACTACTAGGAATAATCTGGAGATTTCTGGTGGAAAACACATAACTTGCTTGGCATGGTGTCTGTATGAGGGTCATAAAAAGGTCTAATATCTGACATTATGCAAAATGTGAAGAATAAACTTCTCCATAAACAGAGTGATTCTCCCCCCCGTAGCACTGTACATTACTGCTGATGTGTTACCAGTTGAAGTGCAAGACAGATTGGCCTAGTGAGACAATGTCTCACCACATGATCAATATCTATCTCTGTCTCCCAGTTAAATGAAAAAAAGACAATCTTCTGCTAATGTATCTCCTTTATTACTCGTATTTATCACCGAGTGAGATGAGAAAGAAAAAGGAGGGCGGGTGGCGGCAGCTCACCGTGTTGAATATGAACATAGTGAGTCACACATAACAGCCTGTCAGCTACAAACAGGGCAACCAGGCTTTCTCCCACCATATGTGGAAGTGTGGTTCTGTATGAATATGGTAAAACAGACCAGATTTTCATCTCCTCCGTCTTGTATCTGCAGCACGAATCCCGCTTCAGGAGTTTCGGGTTCCCCTACAGCCTTCCTTGACTGCCGCTTTAATTTTTGATGAATCTTGTAATAGCTAGAGCAGAATATATTGAGAAAGTGGCCTTTGTGTGCGCGGCGACAGGCGCGTTGGAGGGAGGGTGGCGGCACCATATGTTGCAAAGTGGAGATGAAATTGGCTTTGTCTAAAATGGAGAGAAATCAAGAGAATGTGTCGGAGTCCTGGAGGGAAGACGAAGAAGAAGAGAGAAAAAAACCTACCCCCTCATTTCCTCATCACCTCCAACAAAGCAAGGTATTAAAGAAACACCTGTGGTTTGAGCAATGAGAGATCCAGAGCTTTCCCCCCCTCCTCTTCCTCTCACCATCGACTCATCCTCCATTTCTCTTTCACCCCCCTGCTGCTGCATCCCTTTCTGGCCTGGGGCATAATCTCTTCCCCAGACAAAAAACGAAAGGAAGAGATGCTGACATGTAATAAAGCAGGACTGATTCTGTTTGGGGCTGAGGCTGGCCGCGGCTGCCGTTGGAGCCTGGCGTGTTTCCTGCTTTTGGGGAGCAGAATAGAGGGAGAGCAAGGCTGTGTATTTCTGCTGCAGAAAGATGAGATTACTTACTAACAGATGCCTGCTAATGAAGTGTTGACAGGCAGGGTGAAGGGCCAGGCGAAGCTACTGTATAGGAAATGATTGAAAGAGGAAGGGAAAAATGGATGGTGAAAAGACTGATGAGGGCAAGGGAGGAGTGTGTGTGTATGTGTGCATGTGTGGAAGCCTATCTTAAGCTCCTGTTCTCCAACCCCAGAACTTGTGCTGTGCTCCGTCACCAGGGGAACAGATAGCTTTTAGCAGGCTACCCTGAGGTGGAAAAGACTGCTCAGCCTCTCTCTCCCTGTTACTCCCTCTTTCTTGCTCTCTCCTTGGTTCATCTTTCTCCTTACAAGCATTTTGTTTTCCTTTGGTACCCCTGTGACACTACTACTTTTTTTTTTCCGAGGCAGGTTTGAATTGAAATAAATTTATTTCTTCCCTCTTCTCACGCTGCTGCTGCTGTGGACATAGACCTTCTCTATCCAGAGCAGTCAGTGCTGTCATTGAAACATATTACCTCTGTTTCCTGCTCTCCTCACACAGGTGGTGTCGTATTTTCAAGGCTGTAGATGAATAACAGGGATCATTTCACGTCAACGTCTTTTTTCCCCCTTTTTTTTCTGAAAACTTATCAGCTTTGTTTACCATTTTCTATTGTCTCCCCCTGCGAGCAGATCTGAGCCGGATGGCAAACATCAGAGATAGACCCGGTGGGTGATGAAACACAAGGACACACACGGTGGGGAGGTGGGGAGAGGGGACAGCGTGGGGTCTGGTGAGCTGTAATCTGACAGAGCAGGTGAAAGATGTTCTTTTTTTTATAAAACAGTATGGAGGTGTTGGAGAGAGATATCTAGTAAGAAATTTAGCACAGGGACTTAATAAGGGAGGAGGGGTATCAGCTCCCCGACCTGCACATTTGACTAAAAGCGAACACTTTTGAACTTTTTACAGCTTCCACCTGCCTGCCCACCTTCCGGTCCTACATATGCACGTCATAGGAAGTTCATGATTTCCCCCAAAAGGTTGTTTCTAATATCGTCTCCCTCTGCTCCCTTTGTTCTCTGGAAATGAGCACCTAAGATCTGCTGCCTCCTCCTCTGTTAGCGAACAAATGTACCAAGCAACAGCAATTTCCTTGAGCAGGCATTGCCTCCTGCTGCTCCAGATTACAGCTCATTAGTAGCAGCGTCAGAGAGACAGCCCACACCATGCTTTCCCTCTGATTTCCACATTGTTTCCTGTGATTCTGGTGCGGCGTGCCACAGTGACAAAAATGGTGGAGGTGGTGGTTATGAAGGTTATGGGACTGGACAGGAGACAAAGACAGCAGCAAGGCATTTTGAAGCAAAAGGAAAGTTACAGGGTTGGTAGGGGATTTATGTCGTGATGGAAGGCAGTATGTTGTCTTGCTGGATTGATTTGAAAGTGACCTTCAGGTAGCTGTCAAGGCAGACATACTATTTGACTTGGAGGAGGAGCAAGGATGAGTATCAGTGTCTCTAGGTTTGACTTACAGTTGCAACAATGACGCCACTTCCTGAAAAAATATTGGAAGTCATGAGGAGGTTACAGGGTCGTGTACAGGGTCAGCAGTGACATCTTTTTGCATGAATAGGCTTACAGTCTGTGGGCTGCTGGCAGTAGAGCTCTTGTACATCAAGTCTGTCTTTTGTCTTTTGTTTGCAAGAATAAAACACGTTGAGAGCGCTTCTCTCAAACTGTCAGCTGTGCCAGGCAGTGCGTGGTAAATTGCCATTGAACAGCTTTGTGTTTCTGCGCATTCACATTCATTATCTGTTTTTCTCTTCCTTCCTGTTTCAGAAGACCGGTGGAGCTTGAGCACATCCCTACAAAGTTCCAGTCTCCTCACTATCCTTGGAAAACTTCTGGCAAAGTTGCAAAAGGAAACAGATGCCAGATGTGTGCGCTGTATGTTGAGTCTTTTAAACTAAACCCTTTTCTCTGCTTTTGTTTTGGTGTTTCCTGAGGAAAAAATGCCTATACAGGCTTATAAATTTCCATGTGAATCAGGACACAATAATAATTGTCATTATCAGAAAGGAATTTAAATGTGATCGGGGTTTATTTTTCAATGGGAAGCAAAGAAAAATGATGCAGCCACTGTCTACCCTATCCGATATTAATTCCATTTAGCTTCTTATATTGAAGAAAGTAGCAAGTGTTTCCCAAAATTATCAGTAAAGCAGATAGCATTGGCTTGATTTCACACTGCAGCACAGCAAAGCAATACTTCAGTGGTTGGAACTTCTGAGGTGCAGAAAAAGATCACGAAAAAAAAAAAATCGACCACTCAGATCAGGTCAGTTTCAGTTTACATCTTCTCCCTCTCCTCAAGGGGTAGGCCTCTGTTCATATTCGGATGGATGATTTACATCCACACTATCCACTGGGGCGCCTTCAGACTGAATAAGCCAGGATGATAACAGTCTTGTAGGCAGTGGGGAGCAATGAAAAGAAAAAAACAAAAAGACAGTCAGCATGCCTCGTCCTCCGCCCACAAACACAGTTCTGAGCCATATTGCAGCATTGTATGCTGCTGCCTGGAGCTGCGCTCCTTCCACTATCCATATCCCAACATGACCTCTGACCCTACAGTCATCCTGACAGGCGGAGCCTTTGACAGCTTATCCCCTGAACTCATTCTGCTTCCATGAACAGTGAAGCGTGAAGCATGCAATACGTTAGAACCGAGATGCTGAGATTCTCAATGTCAACAGACATCAAACCCAACTAAACCTTAATTACATTAAACTGACTGGCTTGGATTATTTGAAATGTGCTGCAGACTTTCTTTTACAGTAAACTTAGCTGTGCTCTGTATCCTTCCAAACTTTGATGAAATATCTACTGTTTATATGGATGGATTTCTGAACAGACCTACCAGGCACGGGCCCAGGGGCCCAAAGTGTCAGGGCCCCCCGCCTTCATCTGCAAAATGTCACTCAAATAAGTACCAATCAGGAAGAGATTCAAAACAATAACAGAGACACGATAAGACTACGAAGGAACTGCAAAATCCTCAAAGTAACTAAAAAAAAGTGGAAAACAACCACAAAGCGACACAAAACCACCAAATCGGATACAAAATTACCACAATAAGACACAAAATTACCCCAAAGAGACACAAAACAACCACAAGGAGACACAAAAAGATGACAAAGAGATGCAAAGGAACTTTAAAGAGCTACAAATAACTACAAAAATGGGCAAAACAACCACAATGAGAAACAAAACAACTACAAAGAAACAGAAAACAAAATAAGGAGACAAAGTACGCTACAGAGTGACACAACCAAAAGCAAAAGACACAAATTTACCTCAAAACAGACACAAAATTACCCCACTAATTCACGAAATTAATTAAAAGAGAGACAAAAGATGCAAAACAACCACAAAGAGACAAAGAATGATTATAAAGTGACACAGGACGACCAAAAAGACAGACTACATAAATGGGCCAATCGAGAAGCAAATTGACTTTATAAGATACATAACAACCACCAGGAGACTCAAAATGACCAAAAAAAGACACAACATGGCCTCAAACAGACACAAAATAACTACAAAAATGGGCACACAAATGTACCTCAGAGACAGAAATGACCCCACTAATTCACAAAACGAATTATAAGAGAGATGAACAGCTACATAAAGATGCAAAACAACCACAAAGAGACAAAAAACTACCACAAGGAGAGACAGAACGATTACAAAGTGACACAGGATGACCAAAAAGACACAAAATTACCTCAAAGAGACACAAAAAACTACAAAAATGGGCCAAACAACCCCAAAGAAATGTAAATTGACTTTATAAGATACATGATAATCACAAGGAGACTCAAAATGACCACAAAAGACACAAAATGTCATTTTAAGCATAAAACAACCACAAGGAGTATCAAAATGACCGAAAAAGGCACAAAATGGCCTCAAAGAGACACGAAAGAACCAGAAAAATGGACCAAGCAACCTCAAAGAGACACAAAATGATTGTATAAGTGTAAAACAACCACAAATTACCAAACAAGACAAAAATGTACCTCAATCAGACACAAAATTACCTCAGAGAACCAAAGAGCTCCAAAAGACACAAAACAACCAAAAGAAGACCACATCACAGTCTGTGTCTTGCTTCTATGTAGGAGAGGTGGTGAGGCCCTTTGCATATCTGCCCAGGAGCCCACTGTGTCACACTCCGCCCATGACTGTGAATGTGCTTTTTTCTTTAAACAAATATATTTTATTTGTAGTATAGAGGGAGCTGCATAATACACATTTTGATTCACAAATACACAAATAAATCTTAGAGTGTGTGACTTCAATTTCTCTGCATGTCCACACAGAGCCAGGGCTATGAAATATGCTGCTTGTGTCTCTGCTCTGTGGGTCACATTCAGCTGTTAGAGGATGAATTATTTTTTTTCTCCTTCCTCTCTTGTGTTCGGCTCTCCTCTCAGGCTGGGCTGACCGTTCCTTCAGCATACGACCTCAGCTCAGTTGACCCTGAAACAGCAGGCCTCACCTCAGACCGGCTTCTGGGTCAACCCATTTTCAACCTGAGCTGTGCAGACTGCCTAATGCTGCGCTCATGAACCAAAACAATTCCACTTAATTCCTTTCTTTCATAGTTGGAAAAACTTGTGCAACTACTGCTGCTACAAGGTCAGATTATAAAAATCTGAACTGAGGACCTTTGTGAAGGGGCAGCGTCAATCTTGAGAAGTTTTCTATGGCGGGCCTTGGCTCTGTGTCAGTTTTTCATTTTCTTGACTGGTAATGTATCTGCCATGTACCAGTGCTCGTCTCTGGTTCCATCCCCCTCCCCGCCAGTGACATCTCTT
This sequence comes from Epinephelus lanceolatus, assembly GCF_041903045.1. Classification (NCBI taxonomy): domain Eukaryota; kingdom Metazoa; phylum Chordata; class Actinopteri; order Perciformes; family Serranidae; genus Epinephelus; species Epinephelus lanceolatus. The sequence continues at coordinate 14,964,361 of NC_135735.1, forward strand.
ACCCCACACTATGTGTCAGCGCGCCTGGGACGCACACTCGGTCACAGTCTTGACATCTCCCATCTAAACAATGCTGTCGTCATTTGTCAAACCCCCTCGATCTGTCTCTTCTCCCTGCATCTGCGGGAGGAGCAGAGTGAAGCTGAGGTGTGATAGGTGCCTGTCACAGCCCCATGCATTTGAGTGCACGCGCACATACACTGTGTGCTGTTGATAGAGACGGATGCCCTGTGCGTTTGAGCATTCAGAGAGAGTGACTGCATGTGACAGACAGTCAATCAGCCCGTGATGAGAGGTAATCGCACAGTGGACAGATCAATTAGTTATTTTCTCAGGAGACAAACTGAAGAAAAACACCACTGTTCTCCAGGTAAATGATTTGCATTTCACCACTCTTTCATCTTGTATCTCTATCTCTCTGTTTTATTCTAATCCCCCCATCCCCTCCCTTCTGAGCGTCTCCCTCTCTCCTCGCTCCACTTTGAATTTGGCTGTTTGGTTGTTTATCTCTGCTCATTTCTCCTCCTGCCTCTCTCATAGGGAGGGAGGTGGAGATCCAGCCGATCGAGGCTGAGTAATGGTATATGAGTGCAGTCTGTGAGCGATGAGAGCTCCGCTTGGCTGGATCATTTATACTGAGCTCTGCGGAGAACAAACATATGTGTCTCAAAGCCATCAGGGACATTTCCACACACATGCACAGAGGTAAACAGCCAGCACACTTTAGGACATGCTATGTATCAACTCCAAGCTTTGACCTCCTGAAGGGCAAAGCTCACCTTTCCTCTGTTCTACTGCCAGACATGTGGAGGCAAAGCTACTAACATGTGACCTAACATGGGCGAAGAGTCATCTGCTCTAAGGATCCATTTTCTCGTTATCCCCTCTTGTTTCCCTGCTGCCCATTCAGCCACTATCAGCTCACATCAGCAGCTTGAATTGGTTGATTTAGGGTTGTTGTGCATGTAGGTCATGTGTTGCTTTTTTGTTGTTGTGTTTACTAGCTGTAGCAGCGGACATTCCCTGAGGTTGCAGAAATGTGGTACAGTCTCGGCTCTCTCTGGAGATCGCTCTGTCCTTCACACCCACTTAGAGCCGGATTCAGTCAGTGCTTGTCAGAGCAATTTTACACAGCAATCTTTATTTACAGGAATACCACCCTGCACAGACACGCGCATGCACACACACACACACACACACACACACACACACACTCAGAAAAGCTCACATTTTTCTTGTGAAGGTGATGCATGTTGCCTTACTCCTGGCACGTTTTTCACCATAGACTATATATAAATAATGTGCATAGCCACTGTGACATTATCCATTGGTTTGAGGACTCCTATTTTGAACAGGCCCCCAGGAAGTGTGGCAGGCTTTGAAATCAATTTTATAATAGTGGCTAAACAGTAGAATTACGTCTGTCACATGATGTCATGTGGCCAAAAAAGTTTATCATATGAGAATATGCTAAGTAATAAGCGTGGATAAAATAAGCTTAAGCTTTGGCCTATGCCTTTACTGTGTGTATTCTTTGATTTCCTTTTGTTTTTCCTTTTAATTTAATGTCTTATTTATTCTTTATTGTGTGCATGCCTCTTGAAATAATTGTTAACCAAGACTGAAATCAATTACCACTACTAAATTAACACTACTACTACTTTTGGAAAGTCTACACAGGCCTCATGCTCTACCTGCACTGCGGAAACAGTGCTGATCATCCAGGTAATTTTATACACTGCAGTTCAACTGTTTTGGCTACCAAGCAGCTTTCACTGGACTGAACGAGGCCCCACCTCCAATGCCGTGTCCAGGTCTCTTTATCCATTCATGATTTTGAAGTCTTAAGCTCGGCAATCAGGCCATCACCATCTTATATTTCTGGAGCCAGCAGTCATAAGAGGTGACCATATTTGGACAAGAAGGTGGAACTAACCCTAACACTAGCTGCTAGCTTGGTTAGCACGGTGCATTTATGAATAACTTTAATGCTAATTTTCACAAGCAGAAACAAAAACACAAAAAACAGGCTTAAACCCTTTAAAACAAAATGTACTTAGGAAAAACGTAATATCTTTTAGTACCACCAAACACTGAGAACAAGACTTTTAGGTGACTATAACTTTACAGTTAACTTTCATAAGCTGAAGACTAAAATAGCAACAGCTACAGCTATGCCTGCACTCTGTCAATCTAGGGTTATGCGACGGTTAAGTTACCTAACCAACATTGTAGGTGTGATAGCACCTTGTCAAAGGATGAAACAGTCCTGTCACTCAAAGTAGCTGCACTGTTAAATATGCATAACTTTAAGCCTTAATAAAATGTAAATGAGTGAGTTGTATGAAAATTCACCACCGTACAGTAGTCATGAAGGGATAAATTAGCTTTAGAGACAAAAACTGCTTTTTCCACCACTGTTGTAAAGTTGGCCATTTAAACATGGGGGTCTATGGGGATTGATTTGCTTTTGGAGTCAGTCTCAAATGGCCATTTGAGGGACTGCAGTTTTTGGCACTTCAGCATTGGCTTCATTTTTCAGCCCTGGAGGTTGCTGCTAGGTTGTCACATGGCCTCATGAACCCTGCGCATATATCCACACACATATATCCAACCATATGCTTCTCACTAATACAAAAAACATGCGCCATCTCATTTTACAGTACAACCACAACACATCAGTCCTAAGTCCTCCCGTGTCAGCTGATGTTGCTCAGACATCCTCAGTCCTCCAGGGCTGACCCAGCATGCTCTATTCCCGTTTTCAGTCCATCTTCTTCTTCTGTGTGTTGACAGGACCACCTGGTGCTACTACTGGTTGCCAGATTTTGGATTATCCCACATAACAATGGGCCAAAGGACTGTTTGGACTGGTTCCACTCCTGCTGCCAGGGACCGCTCTGCCTCTTGCCCTTCAGAGACAGTGGCTCTCCTCCCCATCGTGCACACATGGACGCATGGCCACTCTGGGACGATGCTCCCCCTCACACTCATTCAAACTGTTAATTAACGCGTCCTTGTGTTTATGGCCATCCAGTGGCCCATAAGGGAGTCAGTGAGGTCTACTCTTGTGTACTCACACAAACACGCACACACATTGGGAAGCTCATACGCAGGGTGCCATTTGCACACTCAACAAGCACACAGTGGGCAAAACAGATGGATTTTAGTGATAATAAAAAAAATCCCAATACAAACCTCAAACAAGGGAAATATCTGAAAGGAATAAAAACCTAATTTCAACTGGGCTTGGGCTAAATAAGTACATGTGTGTCTGTATTTGTGTGCACACAATGATGAGCTCTTGTGTAAAATGAAAACGACAGAGACTATGATGCTCTTTTTCCCTCACAGCGACTATTAACTATAATAGACTGTACACTGTGAGTCTGCAGAACCTCTCTTTGCATACACTGTGACATCTCTAGAGCCTGGAGCGACACTGGCATATATGGCCTTCAGGCGTCCAGACAGACTCTTACTATATGATAGTCTAAAACAACATTACCGAGGTGGAGTAGACGCTCAGATCACATCCCCACTGTCAGAGTCATGACCCAACTGGAATAGACTGAAACCTGCGAAATAGAACCAGCCTCTCACCGTCTGAACCACGAACCAAATCTGTCACTCAAACTGCAAACGGAGACCACAGAGAGGTAAGAGGAGAGAGCGGGAAAGGGAGAGATTCCTAGATAGAGAAATGAGGTGAGAGATGGGGAGCAAGGAAGAAAGAAACAGACAGAGAGGGGAACAGTAGGGAAATGTGAATTTGAGAGAGAGCAGTAATACAAAATGAGCCGGTTATTTTGGCACCAGCTACAAGTATTCAAAGTGTATTTCCCTAAAAGCTGAGTTACACTCTGTTGCGTGTTCTTTTGCATGGAGAAACAAGGCAGCTCCACATGGTGCAGAGCTGAAAAGCCAGTTTACATGCTGCCCTCACAGACAGAGCCATCCTGTATGGCCATTACAAAAAGCAAAATGAGTCTCCCTCTCGTAAAACAGCCATTTGAAATTAAACTTTCATGGAAAAAGTTGCTACAGTTTCAGTGGATTGAACTGGAGGTGGTGCTTCTGGTATTGATATTCAGCCCTTCCCCTTGTAATTGTAGTATCAAGAGGGAGCAGCTTGTGGCCAGATGTCATGGGAAGACAGTATTTCCCATTTGTTATTCACACACGGAATAGAAACTGCAGGAATTAGAGGTTAATTATGATGGAGAAAGTTTGAGAGGGGTAAGAGAGGTTGAGGGAGACAGAGAGAGACAGAGGAATAGAGGAGGGTGGTGGGGAAAGTTAATTTTCATCGCTGTTGTTACTGTGTTGTGCTGCAGCTGGTGATGAATGACAGACAGAGAGCTCTCAGCTGGAGGAGGATGGCTAATGGAATTGTACTGCATCAGCCCCGAGATTCACGAGGAGAACACACTAGGTTACTATTATTCTTTCTAAATGCCATGCCTTGTTAGGGACATCCTGCTTCACACAGAGTGTGCTGGGGGAAAAAAAGCCCTTCAAAAAGAAAAAAAAAAGATTTGGATTTCATATTGTCTGCATTGACTCCATTTGTTTTGATTCATTGTGATGAAATTAGCTTCAAAGAAGACGGGATATCTAGCCTGGATCACGACTCCGCTTCATTTCCAGCCCAAAAAACATGTTTAAAAATGTCATTTTGTCAGGCCAGTGAGTTTTCATTTAGATGGTGTAAGTCATCTACCGCAGATGAGTTTCATTCTGTTCTGCGATAATGACAAATATTGCAGGTACATAGCGGGCAGGTGGAAAGAGGACCTGAAAGTATGTGGCGTGTTGATTCAGTTTGAGGTGTAATTCTACACTGATGATGTTCAGCAGAGCGTGACACCGGCTCAGATGAGAATGCCTTCATATATTGCTCTCTCCCGGCTGCCTGCGCTTGTATCCTTCAAGTCTCCACTGTGCCCAAGTGCACCCTTCAACTGACCACAGCGCTTTCTTCAACATGCTTTATAGCCCTATTGATTCACTGTTGTATTTACTGTATTCACTGCAGGAATTATGAACTGTTAAATCAAAGCAAACAGGCGGAGTGGATGAAGTCATCAGATATAGTAGCATTGATTATTCCCATCAGATTTCTCCCTCACTCCCTCCCTTCCTCCTACGTCCTACTGTTTCTCCAGTTGAATGAGTTGTGGCCAGTGGCCGAGCAATGATGGACAGATCATTACTCTGCACTGAGTATGCCAAGTGAGCTGCCTTTTTACAGGCAAGGACGGAGAAAGCAGAGAAGGAAAGTAACAGCAAGAAGGAGAAAAGGAAGACAAAGACGTCAATTTATCATAAATGCTAAACTGAAGCCGGTCTCTGGGTGTTTCACAGTCTGTCTTGGTATTTCCCATCCCCCCACACTGCACTATATTCTTCATTCTCCAGTCTGCAGCTCTAACCTCTTTAGAGGATATTATGGTCCCTTGCCATCAGGAAAGCCCATTACTCCATCGACAAAGCTTTATCCATGGAGGTATAGCTTTACTTTTCCACTTTCTGTGTGTGTGTGAGTGTGTGTGTATGCCCATGATAATGTAACCAGAACCTTTACAGTTGTATAGGGTAATGCCTGTAACAGCATCAGTTCTTGTTTGCCGGAAGGGAAGCTCACCGTGAGATAGGATCAATGTCAAGATGAAAAGTTGATCTGTCACGGTAGAATAATTGTCGCACAAATTTGCAAGCTCCCAGAAAACATTTTGTGGATGCAACATTTTATCCTTCAGGTCAGGCATGTATAAAAAAATCTAAGGGGGGAGTTTTCAAATTTCAATAAGATCACAACCTCTGCTTTTCCAAGGTGGGTCTTTTTTTCTCAATGGTTTACTTTGTTTACGATGAAAACAGCAACTCTTTCTTGTCTGCTGGCTAGATGTTTAATTTGACCTCTTATCCAAAATGAAGTTGTACAGATCACACATAGTGGGAATGTTTACACTCTAATATTCCAATATTATTCCTAAAATGACAATATTCTGAATATCAATATTCTGATAGGGGTCATGTAAAAAGCAAATTTTGTTTGGATATTCCAAAATAGGTCTTATTCTAAATTTCACATTTTCCAGTTAGATGTGGTATATGCTGGAGTAATTTGGGTTTAATAGCATTCTTTGAACATGTACACAGCGCATTTGCTTGGCCTCTTTTGATGGTCAGCTCTGTGTGTTGTCATGGACACGCTGTACACAGACCCACTTGACAACAGTTTGCAAGGCTTTGGGGTAAAGATGCATGCCCATAACAAAAGCCCAAATTTCTGGCCAAAGGAGAAACACAATTACTTTAAAACATTATGAAAGACTTGGATATCAGCAAGTTTTTAGATGTGCGCAAATATAGCAGTTACGACCTTTTTAAGGTGATGACGTGATAAACCAATGATTACCATCTGAGGGTCCCTGACCCCCTAGGGGGTCACCATAGCATAGGGGGGCTGGAGCCTATCCCAGCTGTCACTGGGCGAGAGGCAGGGTACACCCTGGACAGGTCACCAGACTATCACAGGGCTGACACATAGAGTCAGATAACATTCATGCTCACATTCATACCTACGGACAATTTAGAGTCACCAATTAACCTGCATGTCTCTGCATCGTGGGAGGAAGCCAGAGTAGCCACAGAAAACCCACACTGACACGGAGGGAGAACATGCAAACTCCGCACAAAAGGGCTCCCCCATCCAGGGTTCGAACCCCCTACACCGAGTTCAAACAAGAAATCCTCTTGCTGTCAGGGGACAATGCTGACCACTGCACCACTGTTCCACCTAAATGAAATTATTTTTTTTACCACAGGATAAAAACATGGTGAAGACCTGAATATGAGCTATGTTCACAAAGCCTTCCCTAAAACAGCTAAACAGCCTTGTCCTGCATTAGAGAAGTACACAGTTAAAACAACCAAAGAGCTAAAAGACACAATAAAAGCGAGAATCTTATAAAAAGTTCCTAAAAATATCAGAAAAACTCATCTCTGATGAAATATTCACAGGAAATAATCCACTCAAAATCCATCTAAATAGCTTATTTTACACAAACTCCCTGCAGTTCTTGAGCTCACTGATCTCACTGATTGGGTTAATAACAGTTAATCAGTTGTTCTTTATTGTTATGCACTGGATATAATATGGAATATCCATAAAATATGTCACTTAGGACTCCCTAAAGGAAAAGGGTAGTGAACCACTCTGACAAACGACATGTTAATCTGAGTATGCTGCAAACAAGAATATTAGTGGAATATTCATTTTCATTAAGCATGTAAGCAGCTTAGTGGGAATTTTTGGAAAACAGGCAAAAACCGGAATAATTTGTGCATGTAAACATAGTCATTGTGAGCTATACTGATATTGTTCTTTTCTCTCTCTCTTGTTCTTCTTTCTTTTCTTTCTTTCCCTCTCTCTGCATGAAGCCAGATTGCCCTTCACTTGAGGTAATGAAGCCACTCTATCAAAGACCTGTACCTCTGCCCGCCTGCCGCCCACCTCCCAGTTCCTCTCTAAAAAGGACAATAGAACAGAGTTGTGGTCGAGCTACACTGCACAGCTTAAGGACCACAGTCGATCTTACTGTATCTTTTGTTTTGAACTTGTTTACACAATAGCTCACAGTAGCTCATAACCAGCATTGTGAAAAATACTCTCATCACCTGTCAGTGATACGGATGCTCCTTCGCTTAACATGTATTGCTCTCTACTGAATGACCTTGAGATTCTTCAGTCTTGCAGCTCAGTGAGAAAGAGAGGTCCTCTGGGGAGCCTCTCTGTCTCTTACTACAGCACCTCACCAGGCAAGCCAGCCATATGGCCGTGGCTCTGTAGACCAACACTCCACCACTGAGGAGCTTTATGGGCATAAACGACAGCAAGACAAATTCCTTTTCAGGGGCTGATAAAATCTCTCTAGTCATCCATTTACTATACGGCCAAAGCTGCTTGTGCTCCAACTGTCTCCCTGTCCCTCCAAATGTCTGTTTTTTTTCCTCTCCAGAAGTGTGCTGAGTGGGGTCGTGGCATTGGCGGTGGCAGCATCTGCCAGCGAGGAAGGGGCCAAGGAGAGTGACTGCCTCCTGTTTGTCTCCACTGTCTCCAAGCCCCCAACCATATTCTTCCTGCTAATTAACCTGCTGATGCCTCCTTACTGTTTACATTTTGGGGGGAAGGTGGATGGAGGGCTGTGCGGTGAGTGGGGAAGGAAGGACAGCTGACAACTGGCAACTTGAGCTCTGAAGCTTGAGGATTAATTATGCTCTGTCTCATTTTCTGGCCACACGTATAAACACACCTGCCTGACAGTGTATTCTGCATTTTTACAGAGTTTTAACTCAGCAGTGTTGTTCTAAATCAATAGATTATATTTTACAGCAGGTGAGTTTTTATTCTGTCTGATTCAGCACCAACATGGGACAGGCAAGCTTGAGGAGGAAGCAAAAGTGATTCCACTTTCCTCACCCTCAGCTAGAAGTGATCAAATCACATGTGATCAAGCAAGATGGAGGTAACATGGCAATGGTGGTGGCACGAGGGAGGGAGGTGCAAACCTGCCTGCTGACACACACCGTGAGGTTAGAGATGCAGATGGCAAAACTGGCTGTGACTCCCTCTGCTTCAGGTTGCCAGGCCTGGAGCTGGAGAGTAGAAAATGCTCCACAGTCCAAGTGCTAGCCTCTTTAGCATGGAAGCTCAATTTCCTATAATTTTTTGCCAGCAGCCCATTAGCATCCATTCTGACTTTTCCACTTTGTGGTGAGAGCAAGTACTTTTGTTCATCCTTATGAAAATGAGTTCCTGAAGGTAATTGCATCCGTGTTGCATTCAGCGTGTTGTTCATTAGGAGAAGGAGTTATAAATGGGAGCTCTCACAGCGTATGTTCACGTCAGGCTCTGCTGCTCCCTCTGCCACCATGGGCGACATGCACATCGCTCACTCCCTCGCAGGAACGGGCGAATATGTGGCTGCACCCTGCCAGCGGGAACAAAAATGGGAAGGAGGTAGGGGGGAGGGGGGTGGAGCAAGAATGAGGAAACAGAAAAAGGCCACGGAGAGATAGAAATAAGAACAGGATCAGAGATGACGACTCGGAAGATGAAACAAGGCGAAGAAAAGTTTTTTGACTGGAGATGGGGGAAGATGAAGAAGTGGAATAAGGAAAAGGAGGGGGAGGTGTAGCAGAGCAGGCAGACGGGCAGGAGAAGTTTCCAGCCCTCCACCCATCAGAGAGTTCGGCTGTTCAGATGTTTGGTTGGCGGTAAAGGCAGACAGACAGATTGCAGCCAATGATATGTGTTGGGAACATCTCAGAGATGGGCTAATGACAGGAGGGGAGAAGCAGGCAGATGGCTCCCGTCAGGGAGATGCGCTTGCAGTACGTCCCAGTGGTCTAGGCTGAGACTGCATGAACATTTGGGATTGAAGGGAATAAGTAATGGTTAGTGTAAAGGGAGAAATTGATCAGGGAAGGTGGGGACAGGCTGTCCTCTGTAAGACCTCAGAAAACTGACTTTATGATTCTCATTCAGTGTCCCTCCTGTTACTATGGATGCCTGTTAGACACAGAGATCACATGGTTCCCCTGTGGGACTGTGTGAGTGACCTTTTTGGTGTGGGCAAATTACTTGGAAAATGTAATGCATGACACATCATTAACAGAAGGTAATCACATTACCTTCCTGTTTACTTGATAGTAGAAGTAATGAGTCATATTACTCATTACATTACTTCCCTCACTCAGCCCAGCTGTCAAAAGTTGCTACCTAAAACTTTAAAGTCAACACTTAAGTTCCATTCTCATAATAAAATTGCAGCTTTACACACACTCCCAACTCTGAACAAAATGGAGGTAATTCCAGATTGAACCTGTGATTTACCAGCCAGAGAACACAATATGTAAATACAACTTTAGAGTCTCTACAGGTCACATTCCTCCTTTCTTGGAGGAGACTTATGACCTCCTCTGGTCTCAAGTCCCTGCATCAAGATAAAGGCAGGGATATGTGACTATATGTTGCACAACATGTCATCCGTACATGCAACTGCAACTTTTCCAAAAGGATACACAGGTCAGTTCATTCCTTCTCACCTCTCCACATCTGACCAATCCCTGCTTGAAGTGGGTGTGCTTGGGGGATTTTTAGAAAGGTACAAAAACTGTCTGACCCCTTTATTATGAAATATGGAAACGTAGGGAAAGAGAGATTCTCGTCAAACACCCAAAAGCTACTTTGGCTGAAGCACACTGAAGCCATAACACGTGCTGCACTTGTCACTCCAATGAACGCACAGTGATGAAACCCTTTACCTATGTTCCAGTAAGACATCAGTCCAGTCCCCAAAAAGTGGGACTAACTGTTACTGGAATTAGTAGTTTGACTGCAGTTGCTGAATTTAAACACCCATTTCAAATGATATCACTTGGGGTGCCCACTAGATCATCTGGTAGAGCGGGTGCCCCATGTACAAATGCTATGTCCTCGCTGCAGTGGCCACGGGTTTGATTTCAACCCTGGCCCTTTGCTGTATGTCATCTCCTTTCTCTCCTAATTTCACACCAGACCTATCTAAGGCAAAAATGCAAAAAAAAATGTTATCACATGATGAAGTGAGCATTATTAGTGGTTATCAGTGTCATAAGTTGGGTTTCACTTTCACTTTTGTTAGATTTAGGAACCAATACAATGTGGTGAGGTTTATAACAACCTCAGGGTTTGGCTTAGAATAAGTACGTTATGTGGTGTATGTCACATGACATAAGTCACATAGCATAATCCATGTGACACATCACATTCTTAAATAACTCAACAATGCCTTTTGGTATCACATGGGACACAAACCCTGGTCTCCTGGGTGAAAGTCCAGTGTTTGACCCACCTATCACCCATACCACCCTCTCAAGTGGACTTTCTCTCTCTCTCTATACCAATTTTACATCAGCTGACTTCCTCTGTCACCACTTTACAATAAACATGGCCATTTAATATGCTGATAACAGCATTCTGAACTTAATAGATGGTGTAGCAGGACCCTTCTAACCCATATCTATGACACCAATAATCACTAATAACGCCCACTTAATCGACATGAAAACATCATCATAATTACTGCCAAGCAATGCTGGTAAACAACACAGTCTTTCTCTCATCAGTCCCTAGCTTGGTCCTCTTTACATCTCAGTCCTTTCCTCCCCAGTCTCTACATAGTGTCAGCCAGTGAACGGGTGTGAGTGGCAGCGTCTGTCAATCCTTCCTCAGTATTCCAGTATGTGTCATCCTCTCATGTGGGCCCGTCTGTATTCCCCTGAGTAGCAGCTAAACAGATCAGAATGGACTAATCTGTTTCCGGCTCCTCTTGTCTGCTCCTCTAGCTCTGACAATCTGCACCGCTTCAGTTGCATGTTGTGTTACTGTCCGCGTCTGTGATGCTCGCTCTGTTGAAGGACTCTGGATGAGAGGGCTTCAGATCAGCTGTCAATATGGCAAGGAAACTGAAAGACCAGTAACTGACTGACAGTGACAGTCTCATGGGCGGTTCAGACACAATCCATGAATCACAGACAGCACCAATGCTGAAACCAAATCTATTGTTTATTTACACTGTGATGTATCACAACATCACACGGGCCATGTCAGTATCTGCCAAACTCACCATTGTGTTATGTGGAGTAATACTTGTACATCATCACGTGAATAAACAAAAGGGTTTACACATAGAAAAAGAATGAGAGTAGAGCTGACATTAAATCATCGGTCATGTGACTGATACAAAAGAAAATCATGATTGTTGTTAGCTGTTATTGTGACAACATGTCAGTGGGGTTATAAGGTGTGTACAACTGTACATCAATCCAAGTTTCTCTCGTTCACTGTGCTCAGACTAATGTTAGCGTAATAAAAACACACTTCATTCAAACTCCAGAGAAACAAAATACAACTTACCAGAACCATCTAAGTTAGTCATCTAGTTAGTTAGTCCATTGTTCCAACCATAACTAACTGATTCAGCCAAAATAAATCCTTAATTTAAATATTAAAATATAAAAATATGCTGATCTGCATGCTGTTTATCCTTGTGATCTCTCTAAACCTCTCAGCTGTCCACAGAGCAGCAGCTCTCAGTGGTTCTTCAGACGTAGCTAAAGTACTTTATGTTACAACAAACATGCAATCAGTGGCGACAAAAGAGAAAGGGAAATAACAGTTATGGTGATAATTCACAACTAACTGATTGTTTATTTGAGATTGTATTACACTGCTTGTTTGGTCAGTACTACAAAACCTCACCCCGGAGAGTTTACGACTTGCCGCAAGTTGATTTGTTTTAATGGAACTTTATACTGAAGTTAAGACCTTTGCACATTGAGTCCATTTTTTCGTCCAAAATTGTGGCACGTCTAAAATTAAATACTACTTCATGTTGTGTCAATCATGTTTACACACTAAGTCTGTCCATCAATAAAATTTTTGCAATAGGTTTGATTTTCTGTGTTTTTCGCATCTGTCAGAGCCTTTAGAGACGTCTGACCAAGAATCAGTGAAGAAATAGTAGGGTGGTCAGGTGATCAGGTGGATGATGATGATGATGAGGAGGAGTAGGAGGATGTGGACCGCACACCGCATGTGACAGAGACAGAAGCCAGCTCCGCCCCTTCATGCATCTGTGGTGCCAAATGAAAGACAGGGAGGGAGTGGTGACAGCCAGATAGGTAAGCCCAGTGAAGAGAGGCAAAGGAGGAAATGTGTCTTTTCATTTTGTCACGTATTGTGAATTTTAACAACAAATAACAATTTTTTGTTGGAATTAAAAAAATGCATCCAATCAACCTTGTGACATGGCAAATAAAGTATTCTATTCTAAAACTGACTCAGTGTGCAAAGGCATTTAGCCCACTACAGTGTTTGCAATAGCAACGGTACACATAAAAAATGACCACCACTCTGACCATCCTGATGTGTATTTGAATGGGAATATCTGTTCTACTCATTTTATTTATATGGGTTTATATATTTACCCTCGTACTGAGTGCTGGTTGAGTTGTTTCTTTTTTTGGAGTTAGCATGCTACTTAGATTAAAGAAAAGGAGACAAGAGACATCTCCGTTCCTCCAGCTATCATCCTCTAATCCTCTCAGTCTCTTTCTACTCTTTGTGTTCACTCTGTATCAGGAACATAAAGTGTTTTTTGGCCCAGGACGAGAAGTCTGCAGAGCAGAGTATACAGTAAGATGAGAGAGTGGCTAATCCGCGTTCATTACATTTAAAATGATCTGGAGTGAGTCATTCCTAGTGGCCCTCTTACTACGCCCTGCCGGGTTGTGTGGGTGGATGACTCTGACTGTGTCAGACAAATGCTGCTGGCTTATGCATTTAGCCGACGCCACTGCACCACAATGAGAGGAAGTACTTTCTAATGCAATAGGGAAATGGTCATTAGTTTGGCAGCTTCATCATCATTATGAGGCTTAAATAGGTCAGCCAGTGGCTTCAGGAGGGCTAAGAAGCTCTTGTCTCTGGGAGGAGGTGGGAGATTGTTGTGGCGTTGAATGCCCATGGTTCTCATTATTCATTTGAAAGTAAATTTGTCAATTAAACCTTGATCAGTTTAATAACCGGACACATTTTGGATTCCCTGTTATTAGCGGTTGTATAGCAGCTTGTTACCCTGTGTTTGTGGATTGCAGCTTTCTGGCTGAGATGACAAAGGACCGTAACAGAGCTAAGATATGATAAAAGTCCATTTATATGCAACCACCATCGCATGCCCATACAAACTATTCCCCTCTGGCAGAACGCAGCCCGGGATATGCTATGCTCTCTGAGACAGTAAAGGTGCTGAGGGAGCAAACATAAATTTCATTTCACACACCAATCATAGCTTTATTTGACTCCACCTGTTTGATAATGCTCACACTGTGGCTTATTTTCTCGGCTGAATAGCATTCTTTATGGCCTAAACAATAATAGAGACAAAATATGGATTAGATATAAATTCATCTTACACTGTGAATGAGTGTACGGAAATGTGCATATAAATATGTATTTTCCTCAGCCATGGGGATAAACAGGCCTGTATATTTAGAAAAATGTGCTTATTATTATTCAAGCATGAGATTCATCTCAGGGTGCTTCACCCTGATAGAAAGCAGTGTTCTTTGATGTTTAGAGTGCAGATAAAAGAGTCATTGTTTTATGTTTGTGCCCATCAAAAAATATCTGTAATTCAGTATCTGCCAATTATGCTTTTTTTGTTTGTTTGTTTTTGTTTTTTCACACTAAAGGTGGATGGTAAAGAGCCTTTTCAGCATGTTGAATGAAAGTATGTGGAGCAGAAGAAAGAAGCAGCCGGCTACAGATTTGTTTTCTTTTGTTGAATGTTAGAATGGTGAGATCGCTCTCAGAAACTCTCATATTCAGACACCACTTGGCTCGTTCAACATTTTGAGTTTAGCAATACAGTAATACTCTGCAGCTTTCTGCAGCATGTCTTCCAGACACAGCATAATATCCTGACTATTTTTAGTTATTTTTTTCATTTTCATGAGCAGTATTTTTAGTTCTCACGGTAAATTGATGTCAGTCTGTCTTTGCTTTCAAGAGTCTGCTGGATGAGTATGTTTCCGAGAGAAATGAGTGTCGGCATGACATGAGCAGTTTAAATATTTGGTAATTGATTTTTATTTATGTATATTGTTATACAAAAGAGTCGTGTCATTGTCCGAGAGCGCAGCACACAAAAAGGCAAAGGAAAGAACTGCATGTCAGAGGACAGAAAGGTACAGAGGCTGATTCACTGTTATTAGTCTGTCCACACACATAAGCTCTGTCACAAACTGTACAGATGGCACACACTGACTTACAGGGATACTTTAATTATTTTAAATGAGCTCTGTATCATAACAAAAAGGGTAGTATGTGTAATGAACTACGGAAAACTGCCCTCCATCTTACCAGTGCCCAGATTTCCCTGCTCATTTGCTAGCAAAAAAACATGTCATCCTGCAGATTTTCACTGGCTCTTGAGCTGTAGCTCAAACTACAGATTGTACTTCCTCATTTTCGTACGCCCACCACACAGACACAAAGTACAGAAGCAGAGAGACGCCTCTCTGTCTTTTTCTCAAACTCAGACCAATCTCTGATCAAACTGTACAACAAAGCAGTGTTGACCAAATATAAACCAAGATTCTGTCACTGCATTGTCTATTTCTTCAGAAACATATTTCAGTGCACTGTTTGGCTGTAATACAAGAGTTTGTGAACAGAAAATGGGTACCATACTGTTTCCTGTATATATAAAATGGAGCTGAAAAACTGAAATCAAAGGCTGCATCCAAATGTCCACCCTCTGGACTTGCAGGCTGATTCCTCTCAGAATCCAGTCATACGTACTGTAACAAGCTCACCGTCATCACGTAAAGTCTGCAAGGGCAGAGACCGCAAGCCACTGATAGACAGCCCTTCAGACGGTTTTACTCATTGCTGTCATATTCTGTCTGCTCATCTGTCCCTGCTGATAACAGGATATAAATCTCATGTATAGGGTTTTGTGAGTAACTAAAATAAGTTTCTGTATAACAAAGACTGCAGACATTCAAATACAGTTCATAAATAAGGACTGAGCTTTGACGAAATCGATTGGGTAGGTCTATTAGTTACACGAGAAGATCTTCTTTTGTTGTTGTTGTTTTTTCGGCCAGTTTTCGAGCCTATATATTTGGCATTACACTGTGCTGCAATAATACAGTATGTTTTGATTACCCTCTATAGCCTATATTTCCTAAATCATATATATAGCCTATACTTGAATATTATTTCTGGGCTACAAGATTCAAGTTGAGTTTTAATAGGTTACAGTAACTGTTTTACGTACACATAAGTTTTGTTTTTTAGTCGGCTGTTACAAAATAAAGACTACAATGTCACATCCATATTGCAATGAATTGTGGGCAATTAAATCAGTGAAGTCTGCACCCTAAGCAGACTCTGGAAGTCTGCAGAAAGTCCGCTTGTGGATTTGGAGCCCTCCGCACTCCCAGACTTCCCAGGACCAGGCCATACCAGTAAAACCACTGCATAATGCCCTATTAATAACAAACACCTCCAAAGTACATTTTAAAAACACACATCCCTTTACAAAACTGATGACAGACAGCCTGTGATGTCTTCAGAAGAATAAATACAATTTCAACAATAGTTCTCACTTTTTCCACACTCAACTCCTCACTGTCATTACCCGTGCATCACCACACCAAACTAAAATGAAACTGTGTTCTGGTCGGGGTGAGAAAAACCTCTGAAGCCGCATTTTACAAGAAAAAAAACTACTCAATCATCATCATACTCCTGAAACCTGTACATCAGTATTAGGTGTGCAAGGTAATCGGGTGGGCCTGATTGGACCCTTTGGTGGCCCGGCTCTGGCCCCTGTGCCATATGTTTGACACTCCTGGTTTAACTATATTACAAGATCATTTGTTATAAGCTGGCCATCATTTTGTTCTCACGCAAGCGACTCGCAATACGTCACCAACCAGCGGGAGTATTTATTGATCTGATGCATTCTGGTAGTTGTAGGTTTTCAACCTCTTGAGCAAAAGCGAATGTCACAACCCTTTTCCTCTGTTTTCTCTGGTCATGTAGCACAAGATTTAATGTATTTGCGCCTTTTTACTGCCAGCCTAGTTTTATGAAAAGACCATCTTTCCAGCAGTGAACTATATTTACATATATATATATATATATATATATACACAGTACAGGCCAAAAGTTTGGACACACCTTCTCATTCAATGCGTTTTCTTTATTTTCATGACTATTTACATTGTAGATTCTCACTGAAGGCATCAAAACTATGAATGAACACATGTGGAGTTATGTACTTAACAAAAAAAGGTGAAATAACTGAAAACATGTTTTATATTCTAGTTTCTTCAAAATAGCCACCCTTTGCTCTGATTACTGCTTTGCACACTCTTGGCATTCTCTCCATGAGCTTCAAGAGGTAGTCACCTGAAATGGTTTCCACTTCACAGGTGTGCCTTATCAGGGTTAATTAGTGGAATTTCTTGCTTTATCAGTGAGGTTGGGACCATCAGTTGTGTTGTGCAGAAGTCAGGTTAATACACAGCCGACAGCCCTATTGGACAACTGTTAAAATTCATATTATGGCAAGAACCAATCAGCTAACTAAAGAAAAACCAGTGGCCATCATTACTTTAAGAAATGAAGGTCAGTCAGTCCGGAAAATTGCAAAAACTTTAAATGTGTCCCCAAGTGGAGTCGCAATAACCATCAAGCGCTACAACGAAACTGGCACACATGAGGACCGACCCAGGAAAGGAAGACCAAGAGTCACCTCTGCTTCTGAGGATAAGTTCATCCGAGTCACCAGCCTCAGAAATCGCAAGTTAACAGCAGCTCAGATCAGAGACCAGATGAATGCCACACAGAGTTCTAGCAGCAGACCCATCTCTAGAACAACTGTTAAGAGGAGACTGCGCGAATCAGGCCTTCATGGTCAAATAGCTGCTAGGAAACCACTGCTAAGGAGAAGCAACAAGCAGAAGAGATTTGTTTGGGCCAAGAAACACAAGGAATGGACATTAGACCAGTGGAAATCTGTGCTTTGGTCTGATGAGTCCAAATTTGAGATCTTTGGTTCCAACCGCCGTGTCTTTGTGAGACGCAGAAAAGGTGAACGGATGGATTCCACATGCCTGGTTCCCACTGTGAAGCATGGAGGAGGAGGTGTGATGGTGTGGGGGTGTTTTGCTGGTGACACTGTTGGGGATTTATTCAAAATTGAAGGCACACTGAACCAGCATGGCTACCACAGCATCCTGCAGCGACATGCCATCCCATCCGGTTTGCGTTTAGTTGGACGATCATTTATTTTTCAACAGGACAATGACCCCAAACACACCTCCAGGCTGTGTAAGGGCTATTTGACCAAGAAGGAGAGTGATGGAGTGCTGCGGCAGATGACCTGGCCTCCACAGTCACCGGACCTGAACCCAATCGAGATGGTTTGGGGTGAGCTGGACCGCAGAGTGAAGGCAAAGGGGCCAACAAGTGCTAAACACCTCTGGGAACTCCTTCAAGGCCGTTGGAAAACCATTTCAGGTGACTACCTCTTGAAGCTCATGGAGAGAATGCCAAGAGTGTGCAAAGCAGTAATCAGAGCAAAGGGTGGCTATTTTGAAGAAACTAGAATATAAAACATGTTTTCAGTTATTTCACCTTTTTTTGTTAAGTACATAACTCCACATGTGTTCATTCATAGTTTTGATGCCTTCAGTGAGAATCTACAATGTAAATAGTCATGAAAATAAAGAAAACGCATTGAATGAGAAGGTGTGTCCAAACTTTTGGCCTGTACTGTATATATACACACACACACGTACACACACAATGACTGCATATAGTGTACATATACACACATCCCACAGGCAGAGATAGGAAAAGATAGGGAAGCCGACCTTGAGCTTGTAGTTCCAAGGACACAACCATCGATCTTCTGGTGGAGGCGGTCTGTCTGCAGGTGTATTAGTCTGAAAGGGATGGGGAAAGACAACGTCAGAGAGTGTGTATTTGTGTGTGTTTGTTTACTGTATGTACAGCAGCTGCTTATTTGTTCCTGCATGTGTCTTTGTTTCTGTTATAGAATAGACAAAAGGACATTGAGAGCTCATTGCATTCATGACACAATAGTGCACACATGTGGCAGAGAGACCCACTTCTGCACAAATTACCTAGTGAACATTAAAATGCAGAAGTCTTATACTGAACTATCTACTTTTTGATATTAGTGTTGCCTTCAGGGTAATGAGAATCCCCCTTTGTTCTAGCAATGGGACATTTCCTCATGTAATATGCAGCGCAGCAGAATACTGAACAGCAGTACGACTACTGTCACAAAATGAAGAGTAGAACAGTAAGCATTGATTACACATCATTTCAGCCAGTGATTTATGATGGCAAATGGCTGCAGTGCAGGGTGTGGCAGCCCACCTCAATTTGTCTTCTAACAGAATAAAGTGTGGTGGCGAGTGTCATTTTGGCCCTCTGTCTCTTGAGCTGTAAAGTAGCGCCTTGGGGCAGACTCTCTGAAATATCTCTCTGTGACAGTGCAAACCTTCACCTCGGCTCAGATCTGCCTAAATGATTTTAGCTGTAGGTGAGAAATCCCAGCCTTTGATTTAGAAAGGGGGCACGCAGGTACAGATTTCCCAGAGGAGGGCGAGTTCACAGATATATATCAAGAGAGGTAAATGTCTAGCTCATTTCCAATTATAGTTTAACGAGACGGATTGAGGTCAGGGCCAGAGAGCGCGGCCGCAGGAACCAGCCATCAGACACACTTGTGGGAACGCCAGCAGAGAGAAGGGGGCACGAGGGGTGGCAGGAACTTTGGAAGTCCTAGCACGCCACCCTGAGTGAGAGGAATGATCTTCCCTCTGCTGCCCACCCTTTCTCTCTTTCTCTCTCTGTCTTACACACACACACACACACACACACACACACACACAGGGCAGAGCAGTCGGAGGCAGGGGGCTGAGATGGTGCCAGCCGCCCATAAAGGCCCCAGTGATTCTGTGTGGAGAACTAACCTAGCAACCGCGGAGAGAAAGTGAAGCAGCCAGCTCCTTTCTCTCAAGTCCACTTTAAGACTGTGTTTCAGGAGAATATTGTCCTCTATGATAACTCCTCTGGCACAATGCATCATTTCAGAGGGGCTTGGCAAAAGTGCGTTTAAGTCAGCAGCAAGTCAATGATATGGAGAGGGGGGAGGTGACAGCCTAGTTGGGACTGACAGCTCAGAGACTAGCTGAGAGAGGTGTCACTGCCACTCTGTCTGAAAGGCTGGCTGTTGTCTCGGCCTGTTTGTTCACTTGGTCTTTTCACTGTGGCGTCCTGTAGACAGGACAGAATAAAGCCTCATTCCCAACACAAATCCCTGTTTAAACATCTTGTATTTGGTCGTTTCTGATTTTACCTGGAAACAAACATCTATTTTTCTCTTAACAGATGTAATCCCCGAGGTGGAGTTCTAATTGAAAAACACATAAAAGATTTAACACCTACAAGCTGAAAGGATTTACCAACTATATGCAAGCAAGCATACGCTCACACAAAGACACAGCCTTGCTCACACACTAAATGTGAGCAGTGTCAAAGTGTAAGCAGCTTTATAGCCAAACTTTTATTGAACATGACTTCAAATCGGTCTCCCAACACACACACACACACACACACACACACACACACACAAACACACACACACCAACTAGATTTATGTCTTAGAGCTGGGACGATATGCTTACCTCCCAGTTCAATACTATGACGATTCTTGGGTGACAATTCGATATGCATTGCAATTTTTAAGTATTGTAATCTTACTCGTATGGTGATTGCGATACCACAATTTATTGTGTTTTTTGGTTCACCTTTTTACCACTTGACCATGGGAAAAAGTTAAATCATACACTGCTAGAGACTGTTTGTCATGAGATATAGTTCCAAATATGGTGCACATTTTATCTTTCTGTCAGTCCCTGACTTGAGTTTCAGCAGCATCATACACGGCATACAAAAGTGGTATATAAACGAATGTTTTTATGGTCTTTTTATAAGCACTTTGTGACCTTGCTCTCTTACAGGTGCTGTATTAAACTACACTTACTTCTCTACTAAAATGTACATTAAACTTACAGTAGAATGAATAAAAAATACATACTTTCTGAAGTAAACTTAAACAGCTATGTTTAGCTGTTGCTGCTCATCAAGCTTGCGGTGTTTCTTATACATTGATTTATTTCCGGCAGCTGCCACAATATCAACATTGACTGACACTTATTGATTTTTTATTTTTTAAGTATTTAAAGTAGGTAAAATCCCATTCCGCTGTAGAGCTTGGTGCAGTGCATTGATTCACTCAGCTCCTCGCCTCACTTTCTCTCTCTGACATCTCTCTGTTTTTCAGAGCCATTGACTGTATCTATAGATGGAGGACTTGACAGCTCCCCAAAAGTAAAACCAAAATATCTCGATCGCCCCCTGGTGGCTGGCTGCAGTATACGTCAAAAACCCCACCCACTCCATGTTAGCCGATAGGACATGGACCAAACTAAAAACTCCAAGTACACGTCAAGTAAAATTTCTGTCGTTTTAGGTAGTTCTGATCAGGCTAATGTGTGTTCAAGTCCTCAAGTTAGATTCTCATTTGATGTTAAATGAAGGGGGATTGAGGTCATGATTGACAGCTGTTTGTGCTTGCTATCATTGGTGCTGTTCACGATTGGTCGAACGGGTATATGGGCGGGAATTTGATAACAATGGAGATCACTAATGCGCAGACTCTGGCTCCAAATGCCTACACAAGTGCAAGATGGCAGCGGCCGTATCTGGGATATTTTAGCTGCGTTTTTATGCAGTGGTATAAGTGGATATGGGTTGTACATCTTTATATACAGTCTATGGTCAGACCACAAATGACACAAGAATTAGCTAGCCAAGCACCCTGCAGTCCTCTCACCCCTCTTTAGTTTCTAAAATCTAGTTACTATTTGAGCAGCTGGTGGAGACCGTCCACCAGTCTGCTGTCTCGCCTCTGCTTTGTTTGCATTGTTTTTCTTTTTTTTTGAAGCATATATAACGTGTCACGTTACTCGTAGATTACCACAATACCTCTCCTTTTAAATTAAAGTGGTACATGCATTAAAAAGTTGATTAAAAATCTGAAAAAGAAAAATCAGGATACTAAAGTGAATAATTGTTTTTTCAACCCCTATGCAGCACGTCTCTTTTCTCTCAGTAAGAAAAAGAAAAGACATCGTGGTGCCTATGCAGTGGCTGAACTTGCAGCAGGTGTTTGTCTGGCAACCTCATTGTCCTTATAGTAACTCTGACTCCATCTACTAACCAAATGGAAAGCAACTCTTGGATTTCGCTTCAAATTTCCCTTTACTTTTTTTCTTACCCTGCCAAATGGAATGGAAAATGGAGAAGAAACAAAAGAGCTTTGAGGAAAATAGATGAATCTCTGCAAAGGTCAGAGCGTTTGGTCCTCCAGGACAGTGTTCATGTTTTTGCTTGCAGTTGTGTGTAGCCAAATCATGTGTATGTATGAGCAACTGTGCATGTGTGTGTAAGTGAAGGAGTATGTGTGCACACGAATGGTGTTCTTCAAGATTGTGTGTATGTTTAAGGGCTGCTGCTTGTATCAGTTTACGACAGCCCCAGAGCTAATGCGATTCAGAGCAGAAAATAAGGCTGTGCATTTTAACAGCTTGGCCAGTGGCGCACGGCGGCCAGCAGTGCACGGAGGAGCGACAGTAGCCCAGCTATATGTCTGTGCCAGATAGTCTACCAGGGCTGCTTAGGAAGGGACTGCAGTTCCAGCTCTTCTCTCTAAGGACCGGGCCAGGCTGAGAGATGAGGAAACAATCTGAGAGGGAACAGAAAATCATTCACCTGTTTATATCTTAGTAGCTCACAGGTTGCTTTCTGCTCCAATCTCCTTTGCCTTTCGTCCTCCTTCCATTCCCAGGTTTCCTTTCCAGCTCACCCATCTCTCCTACTGTCAGTGTGTATGTGTGTGTGTGTGTGTGTGTGTGTGTGTGTGTGTGTGTGTGTGTGTGTGTGTGTGTGTGTGTGTGTGCATGTGTCCATGCGTGCATGCTCATAAATCTCTATGAAAGCTGCTATCTGGAGTAAAACCATTTTATCCATGAGGGAGTAGAAACAATCTTACTTGATGTACATGTGCACGACCATGAACGTGCACATACACACAAATGCACAGAGATACACTGTGATAGATGCCTCACACACAGCATACGATCGTATGACAGACAGTCAGGATAATTAATGTAGACAAAAGTACTGAAATTTTTAGACCAGACATATCACAGCAGAGAGGGAAGTCATACATCATGTCTAAACGCTCCACTTACTTTGTCAGTATGTTGGACACCATCGTAGGCAAAAACAAACCCAGTCAGGACAAACATTTTTACAGCATAAAACAAGGGCTTGTTTGACTGTGATACGATGTGATGTATAGTGACAAACACTGTGTGACTTTGGTGCTTTAGAGGGTTGGTTCAATTTCACACAACACCACCAACAATCTAAGGATGCACGATATATATTGGGCCGATAATGCACATTTTTATAATAATGCATTATTCCAATTATTAAAATTATACAGACATAGAGAAGAAGAACAACAACTGCAGTCTTTCACAGTTCCAGAGGAAGACAACAGGATTGCGCCAAGATCTCTGACTGCCCGACACAGGTCAGACACAGCGCTGAGGGCCCATCTCCAGAGTGTTAGCACGAGCTAATTAGCAGCAGCAGCTTACATCCAATAACAAGCCTTTAAAGGGCTCAACTCTGTTGTTAAACTTATTAATAACTGCTAGTCTTGTGATGCTACAGTTAGCGATTATTTGTATCGTTCCCATATCCATATTGGTGCATCCCTAAAACTAACTGCAGGGTCCGACATTAAGGTTTTTTGGTGCATATTTGCGCTCATGAGTTATATCTTACGTCAGCAGAGACGCTCAGCCAATGGAGGCAGCAGCACATAAAAAAGCAGCACACTGCAACTGGCCCCTCCGAGGACAGAAACAGGAAATACACGATTACAGGCCTGGAGTTAAGATATTTTTAGGGCAAGGCCACTTTGGCCTTTGATAAATACAAATTTATTGGGGCATCACGGCCAAAATGTGGGGCACCAAGGCCAAAACCAATGGTGCAATAACAATATGTGCTAACTACACTGAATGAAGACAAAACAGTGTATGTGTTGAAAAACAGTACTGAGTTTATTAAAACTGGGTGTGCATGACTGGGGATATATCTCGTTTCTTGTTGTTTTGATTCATGTCCCTTATTTTTTAAGTCTTTGAAATCTCTTTATTCTTTTGTTATCTCCTAGTTATTCTTTATTGTCCTTTCTCAGCACATTACATAAATTTGACCTCTGCATTTGACCCATCCTACTGTATACACTGGGAGCAGTGGGCAGCCACAGTGCAGCGTCCGGGGACCAACTCCAGTTCTTTTGCCAATGCCAGTGGTCAGGGTCACAGACAGGAGTATTCACCTAACATAGGCTACATATCTTTAATTATATAATTATTTATATGTCTCTATGTGTATTTTTATATAAATCCCCAATATTTTATTTGACTTTAAAAAAATCCTCTTCCTTCATTTAATTTGACAATGTTTATTGTATTGTATTATATGTATTAATTCTCTACAGGATCTTGTATGTTCTTTAATGTGTCTTCAATTTATTAAAAGAAAAAAACAAAAGAATGTTTTGGTGAACCCTGCAGCAAAGTGAGCCCTCTTCCTCAGAGAGGATCTTTGTCTCCCAGTTTGCTCCCGGCGACAGAGCAGAGTGAACCATCTTTCTTCTCAGAGGATCTTTGTCCCATGAGAGCAGGCAGCATGTTCTCCGTGTCTGCATTTAAAACAACTTTGGCTGGCTATTTGACAGTCACTAGAAGCACATTATGACCCTTTGTAAAAGTTTCTGTGTGGTACCTGTGTTGTACATGAGCTAACGTTAGCGGCTAAGGACTGAGAGGCTGTCCGGTATGTGTGTGTGTGTCCGAGTCAGCGCTGCTTGTCCGATTGGGCATGTCTGTGCAGGGTCTGCTGGCCCACCGGCTATTTTTACTTGCCCCGGGCATTCGGGCAACCGTTAATGTCGGATCCTGAACTGATCGAGGCATGTTCTGTGAGGAAAATATATGTTTTTGTCAATGGAGTCTAGCTATGAAGAAAGCATAGTTAAGTTTAACTTTAAGTGCAGCTACCCGCCAGAAAGAGCTGTCTGATTGGGAAGTACTGAGCATACGACTGGATAAATGAGACTTTGATAATACTGCATGAGTTGTGTGACAGTGTGGAAACATGTTTTGATAGTTTGCTATTGTTTAAATTAAATGCAGACCCCCATGACTTCAATTTCCTGGTGTTTGGATTCTTCTTCACCAGAGACGTGAGGAAAAACACGTGAATTACGAATTCAGTAAACACTAGGTGAGTAATTGATATACAAATGATAATTTGGGAGCTGAAATATTCCTTTAAACTATAGAAATTTATAAACTTTATTACCTTATCAATCTGGTAGATGATAAAAAAATAAATAAGGCACCCTTGGGCAGGTCTTGCATAATCACACAGATGACGAGAACATAGGCAAGTTTAAATTTCAGTTCAGCTCCCTGTCAGAAAGAGCTGTCTGTTGGGGAAGTACTGAGCA
This sequence comes from Epinephelus lanceolatus, assembly GCF_041903045.1. Taxonomy (NCBI): domain Eukaryota; kingdom Metazoa; phylum Chordata; class Actinopteri; order Perciformes; family Serranidae; genus Epinephelus; species Epinephelus lanceolatus. The sequence goes on from NC_135735.1 coordinate 14,989,686, forward strand.
TACAACTGGATAAATGAGACTTTAATTACACTGCATGAATTGTGTGAGAGTTTGGAAACAGATGTTTTGATAATTTGCTGTTGTTAAATTAAACGCAGACCCCTATGGCTTCAATTCATCAAGAGTTTCTCAGTTTTTGTATTTTTTGTGTGAGGAAAGGCAAAGTTTTCTTCATGTATTCAGCGCAACACAAGGTGAGTTACTGATATACAAAATGATCATTTTGGGGTGAAGTGTTCCTTTAAACTACAGAACTGTATGAACTTTAATTACCTTATTGACCTGGTAGACAATAAAAAAATAAATAAGGCACCTGTGGGCAGGTCTTACATAACCAAACGGATGTTGACTTGTGAGTTGCCTTGTTATTGACTTAGACTTGCACTCAAGGACTTGCTCTGACCTACATGAAACTTGAATTAGACTTGTCTCAAGTGGCTTTAATTTTATCTACAAAGCCTCCAGTAACAACAAATACATCTAGTGAGGTAGAAGTAGAAAAATTGTCTGGGGTGAAGTAAAAAGTTCCACAAAATTGAAGCAAACTCAAGTGGTAAGTATGCACCATGTATCACTGGTACTGCCATTAACTACCAGAGCAGCAGAGGAAACTTCCAGAAAAGGTTACAGGAGCTGAGAAAACAGAGAAAGCACCGTAAAAGGGCTGAATAGAATATAAACGGAAATGAAAAAAGGAAACAAATAAGAAGAGCTTGAAGAAAGGATAGAGAACAGGATGGGAAAGTGTGTAAGGGAAGATTGCAGAATAAAAGAACGATTAAGCACCACGCAGATCAGGAAAAGAGACGGGAGAGTAAAAATGCAGCAGGGAGACAGAAAACGGAGAGGCTGAAGCACAGGAAGGAGCAAAAGCTTAGAGCGAGGGATGGAGAAGGGTGTATTAGCAACGTAGATTAGCGCGGCAGCAAAGGGGATTGTTGACAGCGTCTTTCATCACATAAGAGGGCGGTGGCAGTGTGACGGTTCGCTCCCACTCAGGTCCTGACCCGTGTTATTACAGAGCAGCTCTTGGCAGAACAGTGGGCTAAAAGAAGCCATTGTGCTGCATGGTGCACGGCCTGATGTTGTTCTAATGAAGACAAAGCCACGTGTCACATGCCAACCTGCAACTATTAACTACATGCTCATATGCACACACACACTCAGACACAGGCAAGGTCACATCAGCATTTCATAAACACCATATTTGCAGTGCTGCCAGACAGATGCAAGACGTTACTTGTATTAAAATTCTGAGGCTGTGCATTTATTTTCATACACTGCTGTGGTGTTATCTGTAAATTTAGCCGACAGAGCCTGATATAAGGTTTTAAACACAGGGATAGGAATGTCATTCACACAGCATTTCAATATTTCAAGGTCCTTCTTACTTATACACAACACTCTTCCTCCAACACACACAAACACACACAGGCCAGTGATGTTTAGGAAAGGTCCGTTGGGTTACTTTGGTCATGTTGACTCATCCTGTGTGAAGCGGAGACCAAACATTTGCTCTGCATGGCTCCAGTTCCTCAGCACACCTGCTGCCTCTGACCCCCAAAGCCATCAGCACTGCAATAATCAGCACACTCATTAGATTTCTGCTCATCACACTCAGCATCTGGACTGTGAGAACACCTGAGCCAGTGAGGTGCAGAATAGATTTGTCATTGACGACACATTTAAACCTCCGTATGACGAGGGAGTATTGAAGTGATCCACCTTTTTTATAGTTATATTTCTGTCCTTCAGCTGCAAGGTGTTGTTTTTCAAGACCGTGATATGATAAGGTTAGCTATAGAAACCCAAACCAACCAAGACTAAGGATTTACTTAACAACAGGGCTGGGTGATATGGAGAAAAACATATATTATTTACCAGATATCTCAATATTGATACTGTGGTGATATTGCAAGGGTGGTGCTTCCAAAAAATATTTACACAATGAGATTTGTGATGAACAATCATAAGTTATGTGGATATAAGTGGGAAAAGGCAAATTAAAGGGATAGTGCACCCAAAAATGAAAATTCAACCATTATCTACTCACCCTCATGCCGACGGAGGCCCTGGTAAAGTTTTAGAGTCCTCACATCCCTTGCGGGGAGCGGCTAGCACATCTAATGGCTGATGGCGCCCCAGACTAACGTCCAAGAACACAAAATTGAAACTATAAAGTATCTCCAACATGCTCATCCGTAGTGATCCAAGTGTCCTGAAGCCGCGACGTAAAAAGTTGTTTGGAAAAACGTCATATGAACTCTGTTTTTAGCCTCATTGTAGCCTGTAGCTCTGAATGCTTCTCTGTGCTCCGCGCTCACGTGTGCGCGCTTGCGCAAGACCAGCGAAAGCATGAGCTTTGCTTACCCGTGTTTACATCACGTGACACGTGCACCGCAGGGGGAGACAACAGTAACCACAGTAGCTAAAAGATAATTTGCACTACGGTCTTTTAGCAAAGGACAGCCCAACATGTCTGAAGACTTTGAAACTGAGGAGGAACAGCATTTCTTTGTTGAGCCGTATATGTTTGAGCCCGAGTATACGGACGCGGAACTCAAGCTACTGGACGAAGCAGCCGCCGCAGCTCATGAGCCTCAGCCAGCCGCAGAATACCGGAGTCAAGCACTGGAAACCTGGTGGTGTAGTTGTTTCAAATGCAAAGCAATGCCAACGGATGAGGAAAGTCTTTGCTGCTCAGACTGGGAATTGGCAATGCCTGCACTTGAGAATCTGGACATCAGTACTGACGAGACTGCTGCTCTTCAGAGACTGTGCATCACCGATCACCCTGAGCGCGCACACGTGAGTGCAGAACACAGAGAAGCAGTCAGAGCTACAGGCTACAGTGAGGCTAAAAACAGAGTTCAAATGACGTTTTTCCAAACAACTTTTTATGTCGGGGCTTCAGGACACTTGGATCACCACGGATGAGCATGTTGGAGATACTTTGTGGTTTCAATTTTGTGTTCTTGGATGTTAGTCTGGGGCGCCGTCAGCCATTAGGTGTGCTAGCCGCTCCCCCCTCCGATCTCCACAAGGGATGTGAGGACTCTAAAACCTCACCAGAGCCTTCCTCGGCATGAGGGTGAGTAGATAATGGCTGAATTTTCATTTTTGGGTGCACTATCCCTTTAAAGAACAACTGGACAGTCTGGTAAGTTCAGGAGGTTGTATAAATGTACTGTAATGCAGCCTTAAAAACCAGAAAAAGACAACATGTATGATACTACAATATCCAAAATGTAAGACGATATCTAGTCTCATATCATGATAAATATAATATCTATAAATTGCCCAGTCCTTATAAACAACAACATTAAACTACTGAACTGCATCTTTAAATGATAGCGTAAGAAGCTTGCGAGATGGTCTAGATAATTAGTACTAAACCAGTGGTTCCTGACAAGTGGGTCGCAGTCCAAAAGCAGGCTGTGGGTGCATTCTGGGAATATGTCAACTTTGTAAAAAACACTTTTTTTTAAACTACAGTGAATATACAGCACAGAGCTTTTATTTTGAAGTACCCTTTCCTCATGTAGACTGAGTGAATAAGGGACAGGTACTTAACAGAGACAGCAAACTAGCTTGATGACCTTACCAAACCCAAGTATGACACTGAATGTATTAAACTAAATGTATTAAACTGTGTGGACCTTTAACAAATGACTAAGGAGAAATCTGGACCCTGTGGCTGGACCAGTTGGGAACCACTGTACCAAATAATAGGCCTATTTGGAAAGAAATCCAGAGCTACGTATAAGCAATGAGGAAACAAATTATAGATGAAAGATATTGACAAATTAGATGAATGACATATCTGACAAACATTATATCAGTGGTCCCCAGAGGGTGAATCGTACTGTATTTAGTGATTCCTTGTTATTTTCTTGCCAAAAGCAGGTTGGCATTTTTTGATTCTGGGTACATTATCTCTTTAACTTTTGGATTGATTGTCACAGAATTTTGTGCCTACTTTGTGGTCTCCATTTGATGATTTGTAATACTGTAAAACTTCAATTAATAGCCTGGGCTACTATTTGCTTAAATCACTAAACTCAGTGGGCCTATATTTGGGACAGGCCTTTAATTCCATTCACACAAAACTGTCGCTCAGTAAACAATACAATCAAATTGTTTATTTAAACCAGTATGAATATTACTTGTATGAATATTAGGCTTCAGGTAATATATCAATAATGAATCGTTCATTTTACTAACTCTGACAGACAGCGCAGAGAGATAGAGAGAGTTACGACACTCGTTTTACAGCACCTGAGGATACCGGCATCCGGTATACCGACACAGATCTTTACAGTGTCTGTCAGGTTTGCGTTTCCCTCTTGCTACTAGCTGCTCGCTAATTCCTGCTATCAGCTGTTTCCTGTTTATCCACCGCCAGTGGGTCACACGTGCGGCATCAACAACAGCTCCTCCCTCAAGTCATCAACAGCCCCCCCCCCCCCGTTGCTTCATCCCGTTTTAAACCAAAAAGGTTCCGCAATATGTCTACCGTATGAGGCGGAAAATTGAGCACCTCGGATCAACTCGCCAATCCAGCTCTGTATGTCTAAACGCTCGCAGCTTGCTGGCAAAACGGCCCAACATTCGCCAAAAATCTGGCAGTGTAAATGGGGCTACTGGTGGCTCAAGTGGGTAGCCAACACCCTGGTTTTACACATCCCAAAAAATTTAATTTGTTAATTTGTTTGATGGTAACTTTGTTAATTAGTTAACAGCTCAAAATGTCAATTTGACCAGTTCTTTTACATTAGCCTGTATGCAATGTGTAGTGGTAATAAGCATGTAGCATGCTTATCTTAGCATGTTTACATACTAAACTAAAAGGGTGAACATGGTGAACAATCATCCACTTAAACATCAGTATGTTAAAATAGTCATTATCAGCATGTTACAGATGCATGCTGACATTAGCGTTTAACTCTAAACACTGCTGAGCCTGTGCACAACCACACAGAGCCTGTAGACTTAGTCTTGTTTGTGTGAGCGCTGAAACCGACTGCATGTGCCTGTGTGTGTGTATCTGTGCCTGCAGTCGGATGTGTGTTGCTAAGTGATCCAGCCGTGATACGAGGGGGCTCAGCGAGGCTGTCAGACACCCTCTGTATGGCGGCAAAGCTCCCAGGTCAAACTGAGGGCATCTTTGCCTGTCACTGCTCCTCTGGAGTGTGTGTGTGTGTGTGTGTGTGTGTGTGTGCCAGCAGTGTGTAACCCAAGGTGGCTTTACCCATGAACCACTGAGACTAACCTTAGGGAAACAGTATCAGCTGAACTGTTGCTCCTCCAAAAACCACAAAGCAGGAGTTAAGACAGATGCAGTCAGGAGAGGTGACCTCAGCCAGACCTTATGCTAACAAACCAGGCTTATTTTACTCCACCAGACAAAATGACACACAGCCGACACACACACACACACACACACACACACACACACACACACACACACACACACATTATATCTAGCAGCATTGTCATCACTTTAAGCTCTTCTCCTTTGCTTGTAAAAAGGCTCTAATGTCAACACATGACTTCTGTTAACTGATCTACTACAATTAAAGTGAATTACAGGAGCCACAATATGCAACATGATGTAGTATTACAGCTGGGATTGTGCGAGTGACATGCAGAATTAACAACAACATTGTTTGTCTTCACTGGGTTGATATAAATGTTTAATCACGCATCAGTGGGAGTTTCTCAATAATGAATTGGGTCTTTTTCGATCATAAAATCCGAGATGCTTGTTTGAAAGGGGATGTTGTTTCAATACAAATTATTTATGAGAAAATTAAAATTTGCTCTGAGGTGAAATGAGTAACTCTGTATGTGCTCCTGCTGTTCGCTTTGGTCCGAAAATAGACCAGAAGTCATATTATAAAATACTTCCCGTTATACTCATTAGCCCTGATGTTATGAGTGCATTGCATTCACGTCAGGGAGACACAGTACAGGAGCGTGCCAGTCAGAACCACCATCTCACACACACACACATACACTTGACTGTAATGATATTCTCTGATAGCCTCTCTCCTCTGTGCTCCATCTCGGCTGTGTTAGATCCTTGAATCCCGGACTTAATGGACAATAACTGAAGCCATGCAGCCTCTCACAGCCACTGTGGAAACACTCTAAGAGACTTCAAGATTCTCATCGGACCCATCGAGTTGAGACGGCACATTCTTCACGGATTCAATGTTCTTAGATGTGCCGCAGTCTCGCAAAAATACACTTGCTCATTAGAGCTTGTGATGAAAAGGAGCACCGACTACACCTGATGTTACAATATTGAAAGAGCAACTCCAAGATTGTTTTTAGAGCAGATGCTACAGGCAAACACATAAGAAATGCTATTTGTTCTTTTCAGTCCTCCAGGCTACTCAGTTCACAAACAGTGGGTATCATAAAGGTGGCTTTCTTGTCTGTCAGTGTGCATGTTTACTTATGTGTTTCTACAAAGCACCAATTCTTTTCTTCCTTGCACAAGGCACGTTTCCTCAGTTCAGTAGTTTTCTATCAGAATTAGGGAGCTCCCTCCTCTTTGCTGACACACAAACTTCCATCTGCTGACCCTAGTCTCCCTCTCCTCCTCATTTGCCTCAGATGGAAGCAGTGATGCAAATGTTGTAGATGACACATACCTGGCTTGGTGACATTTCATGTTTTTTTCGTACCCGGGGGCCAAATCGTGCACTCATCAACTGTTCCTCAGCATCAGTGTGCAGCCTGACTGAGCTGGACTGTGTGTAAATTCAGTGTGTGACTCCCTGCTTGTAAATTCAGAGTGTCACTCTTCCAGTATAAGCACCCCGATCCCAGAGCAGCTGCAGCAGAGCCTTTAAAAGTTTGCAGCAGTGGCTGAAGGGTTTCACACTAACAATATCGGCTGTCTGACAACTGGCTGCTGCTCTGGAGAAGACAACAACTTCTTTGCAGACCACAACTTCTGTCTTTTTTTATGGACAATAGCATGGATGAATGAATGTGCGTAAGGATGGATGTGTAGATGGGGGGCATAAACAGGAGAAGCAGGAGGCTGTTTGGCTGCAGCAGATGGAGGAGCAGCAGGTGTCGGGGTGGGGAGGGACCGAGGTTCCCATCGTCAGCGTTCCACTATGATGCTCCTTGACAGCGCAGGGAATGGATGTGTGGGAGAATGTACTCTCTCCCCATTAGCACATCTTCAGCCCAAAGCCGCCTCCACTCCAGGCTCTCCTCGCTCTCCTGCCTCCATCACAAGCAGAGGGAAATAGAAACAGGTGGGGAAGGTGTCTCTCTCTTGGAGTCAGCAGCAGAACCATGTCGTGGAGGTGATGGATAGATGCGTGGTCGCACTGGTGATGTGTCACAGGGGTCATGGGCTGTGCCAGCACTTCTCTTAATGCAACATTTATCATCTGATCACACCAGGGTGCATTAAATGACAGCTGGGAAAATTGGATTTTGCTCACATTTCTATCATGTTTTCAAAAACAGAGAGTTGCTTTGGATTTTTCTCTCAAATGTTGTCATCTAGATGGCAACTGGGCCCAAATCCATTTTTTATTTTTACCCCTACGCCTCATTTTTGACTGGCCCTTTGCTCCTCTGAACAGTTCAAGGGGTAATGGTTGAAATCGTCCCTATGAAATGGGACAACCCTTCAAGACACTAACATGTCATCAGTTGTGAAGCTAGCCTTTACATAAGCAAACACGACAATGGCAATAATGGAACTATCACAATGACAACTGCCATTTATCTAAGGGAGATAGAAAAGCATAGACACGTATGATTACCAGGCCACTAATGGTGCTCTATAGGCTAATGTTAGCAACCCCTGCTTGTGCCCTGCCAGTCTGCACTGATATTGGAGGATTGGTAACAAGTGCCGCACCCTTGCTGCTGGACTTAAGATAAATTACAGACATCATATGCCAACGAAGGGGGGGATTGGACATGGAAATATAATAATAATATAATAATGTGATGTTAGCTAGCAAGCTAGTCAGCTACCAAGACATCAACATAATTTTTCAATCTCTATTAACCAAGAAAATATATTTCTGGGTTTCTTTTATTGCTTGTGCAGCCATTTTGCAGATGATTTCCCAGACTGGAGTCAGGTATCAGGCACTTAAATTTAATGCTTTTCAAAGGGGAAGACCACCTGAACCAAGAATTCCAATATCTGCTTTCCATGGCCTAGAGGGGTTCAATCAATATTTGTGAGCTACTCTCTCTCAAAGCCAGAAACCAGAGAAGTCAGTCTCAAATTTGTGATAAAGTCTGGAGCTGCTCCATTGACAATGAATGAGAGCCTGATTTTGTGGACCCCAGAATGTTTATTTTCATTTCCTTTTTTTCTTCTGTAGTGTTCTCAGGTCTGAAACAGACAATGTTCCCATAAACTCAGAACATCCTGGGTGCTCATAGAGTTATGGAGAACATCTTGCCAAACTAATTGTCTGTGGAGCAGCTGCAGACTTTACACACTCTGGCATTTCAAATTGGAGTTTCAGCACTCTGGTTTCAGTATTTGGGGGAGAGTTGTTCATATTTACTAATATTTTTGGACTAAAAAATAGTCTTTTGGACCATTTAAAATGGGCATAGTCTCCTTTTAGACCTTTTACAAAATCATTTTAAACCAGACAAATGTTTTTTTTTTTATTCAAGCATTATGGATAATTTTAAAGATAATATATACATTATATATATATATATATATATATATATATACACATTACACACACATATATATGTTAATGACATTGACTCATTTTGACAATAAAGAAAATAAAACAACTTGTAGAGATTACAGCCTCACACATTTAAATTTAAGACTATTAAATAACTTTTAAGGGCTTAATACTTCTAAATTAGATTTTAAAAACTTGCAGACACCCTGGGAGCGTGCCTCTGAAAAACCTGTGTGGGAGGGCCATGTAGCTCTAACACTTCGCACTACTCCTCTATCCCATCAAGATTCAGTACACCCTACCTCTAGGTGTAAATGCACCAAACAGACAGGCAGGGTTAAGTGATAGGGACAAGAGGGTGTATTGGGAATGAGCCTAAAACAGCCTGTAAAGACTCGAAATAAGAGCATAGCCATCAGGGGAAAGTAATAATAATAAACTTTTTAAATATAAATGTATCAACAGGCAAAGAGGCAACACAACAACCTGTAAAATCAGATATCAAAACCATGTCAAAATATAAACTAAACTGGCCGACTGAGTCCAGAAAAGATGAGGTTGTCATTACCAGCTTGTGGCTTTGTGTGAGGAGAATAACTTTGTGGACAGCGTGGAAATCACAGGCTGTGGTAAAGACAGCGTGGAGAGCGCAGTGAAACTGCTTCAAATGAGGCTAGGAACCTTTGCTCCGGGGAACCAATAAACACCCAGGCTGGTGCCTCAGCAGGACACACATAAACACACACAACTCACACATGCACACAAACCCACTTGCCACAGGGAAAATCAAGGCTGATGAATAGTGTTGTGCGGCACATTACTGGAGACAAACAAATAAGCAGCATGTGTCACCACTGATAACACATATCCCTTGGTGTGGTGTGTGTTTGTGTCTGAGGACATCTTGTGTATGTGAGGTGGCAACTGCCTTTCATTAATCCCAAACTACTTCAGTTTATTTAAGGAGACCGTGGCAACATGACTCATGCTGCCTCTGTGACACCTTCTCCTCAAATAGTATGGTCTTTTTTTTTTCTCTCTGTGACATAGCTGTGTATGGACAAAAGCGGAAAATGACAGCATGTTCTTTTGAACTGTGTAAAAATGTCTTTATAAATGTCTGCCCTCTGTTCTGATTTATATGGACTCAATGAATACAAAGAAGCGACACTTGACGTCAATATGCTTCCTCTAGGCCTCAGAAAATATGCTTCATATTCCATGTTATCATTTCTGGGAGACATTTCCAAAGGCATGCCCACAGTTTGTCTTGTTTCTGTAACTGAATATTTTTTTTTTTTTTTTTTTTTTTTAAATTTAACTGTATCGCACTGAGGTATTTCAACCAAAAAAAAAAAGCTGTGAAAATTTCAGATCTTTGGCTGCAAAAAGATCTGACTTTATACTTGATCCTACTGGTGCAACCACACTGTATGAAGTGTATATGCGTGTGTACTGTAGGGCTGCCCCCTGAAAGTTGAGGATTTGGGTCAGCAGTTGGAGACCCCTCAGTCAACTGAGACTGTCTAAGTCGAGCAGCACACTGAGTCAGATTGCGGTGAACTTCTGGGGATGTTTTGGTTCCCGGATGTAGCTACAGAGTGAGCACTCTTTGTTTTCATGGTATGATAACCATCTGAGAAAATATCACAGTTTCACAGAATCACGATATTATTAAATTTATCTTACCATCACTCAGAATGACCCCTATAAAAGGTATGAAAACAGAAGGGTTATTGTTGGTTGAACAAACGTTTTATTACTACAACTGAAACTTGAAACCATTTTGTTAATGGAAGTATGTGTAAAAAGTCTCACCTTAGAAAATAACTAAAATAAAGGTTGACATTTTACATCCAGTTGCTTTTTTTTTTTTTCAATATCGTAGATAAGCAAATGTTTTTGATATAACAATCGTCAACTTTTACATCACGGTAAACCCTGAAACCGGTATATTTCTGCAACCCTACTGCAGACATAGAGTGAGTCTGAGTGAGCTTTTCCCAGTCAGGCTCCAAGATAAGATAAGGTTATCTTCTGCCTTCTGCTGAGAGGTAGTAAACTTACAGCTCACAGCAACTTAATGAGATATAGTCTCCGGCTCTCCTTTGATATCTAGTGCGGGCAAAAAAGTGTTGCACCTTTCTGATCCATCGTTGATGTAGTTAGCACACATTAGTTCGCGTGTCCAACTTGTTTGCTATATTACAAATGCAAAGTCACTGACTGATCACTGCATTCTTTATGATTAGACGAGTTGGACGTCACTGACCACTCAACAACAGCACTGGTATATTTTTATCTTTAAAGCAATACTGGGCAAACTTCCTGCCTACCTCTGCACCCTTCTGTGTGTCAGTTCAGGTAGTTATCAGCTACACTCCTCCAGGTGGTTGCTTTTTAATGTACCTTGAGTTTTAACAGATCTGGGGGAACTGCATTCTCCTACTCTGCACGTTGGACATGGAACAATCTTCAAAAAGATCTAAAATAGGAAGCACTTATATCCATTGATGGATTTAAGGGCATCATTAAGAATGTGGTGACAGAGACATGTGCTTGTTTTCTTGAGAGGCCACTATGTTTGAATAGTTGTTGTTTTATTGTGGAGTTTTGTATTATATGTTGTACTTGTTGCACTTTAAATGTGTTTTGATTGGCTGCTACCTTGGCCAGGTCTCTCTTGTAAAAGAGATTTTCAATTTTAATGGGACTTCCCGGTTAAATAAAGGTTAAATAGAAATAAAAAAATAAGTATTACATGAATGCCACTGTCACCCTGAATTTCCCGCTAAACCATGTTCAAACTCGTGGAAAACAAAGTAGTCAAATATTCGTATTGATCATCCACATCTGTCTGGACTGACATAGCTCTGAGTTGGGTACAGCCCTACAGGTGTGATGTGTTCTGTTTTCTCAACGCTATTCATTTGTTTTTCTCATTGCACTTTACTCTAACCAGCGAGAGTTCTGTGTCAAGAGAACGCAATTACATCATTCCTAATCACCAACTACTCAAAGCGTAAATGCAGGAAAATGTCTGATTAGCAGTGGCTGCAGTGATTAAGAAAATCATACAAGAGGTGTTTTAATTTAATAAGATAATTGTTGGATTATAATATGCTTGCTTACCAAGTTTCAGGAAGTGTATTACAGGGAGCTTAGTTAGGGTCAAAGTATATGCATGAAAACATTGAGTGTGACAAGGATGATTTGTTGGACTGTGAAACATTTTCTGTGATGACTGCGAGACGCCTCTGGAGCCAGAATGCTAAGCTAATCGTGGAATGAATATATTAGCAGCAAATGGATGATCTGTTAAAAGGTATGTTGCCTTCGCTCTCTCTATATTTCCTTCTGTCTGTGTTTCTCTCTCAATTGCCCTCATATTTCCATACAGATATTCCAGTGTTTGTATTCATATCTCATACTATATTCATGAGATATTACTGAACCAAAGTATGAGATCCAAATGAATGGACAATTTATTCAATATTCAGTGAGACCAGGCGTCATTAATGAAAATTACCATTCTAATTGATGAATGACTATCTTCCTGTAATGAAATTATGGGGTGAAAAGCTAAAGAGTTATTTTAGGAGAGGAGGATAAGGTGCTTTTGTGGTAATACCCTCTTTTTTTTATCATAAAAGATAATAGGCGAGCTCTAATTGGAGTGTTGATGAGGACACTACAATAGGTCCTCCCTCGAGAAGGGATTTCTGTGGGTCTATCGTTTAAAGATAGGCCCACCATTTTGCACAGCTTTTAATTGAAATCCTGTGAAAAAAAATAGAAAGGAAAACTTAATAGCTTTCGCCTGAGCACTCAACCAAACACAGAGATAGTGGCACCCATTGACTTGGGTAATTATTTCTGAGTTTAACTCTTGTGGGCAGTGAGCGATTGTACTTAGGAGCCACTGCTAAATAGTGGAATATGTCCTGTTTGGAGGCTCGAGGCAGGCTGCAGTGCCGCGTGGATATTTTTTAATGAATGCTAATTTGTGTTGATATCTGAGCTGATTTGATTGGAGAGTTTCCACCACACAGGGACAAGAGAATACAAGAAGCTGCACAGTGAGGCTAGCTCTCCTCTGACAGGTTCTCACTGATGGATGACAGTGATCTATGTCTGGATGTGTAATTTAATCACAGGTCTTCTCTAGCTGGGGGAGTACAGTATAACCATTATGAGGATATTAATGTATGCAGATTATCGGCTGGATGTCAGCAGCTGGTTGCCTTGATGAAAGCCACCAGGGATTCTCAGCTGTGGCGTTGTGAACCAACTAGAGCCCACTGTGATCTACGTATGAGCTTTAAGGGACTGTGTCAGTGACTGACAGGTGAGGTTGGGGTGGATACATGCTATTTGTGTATTCTGACAGTACCTGACTGTACCATATAGTTGACACCTGTTAAATCAAGCAAGCAGCAAGCTAAACCATCTGCACTGGCTAAATCCGTCTCTATCATCACAAGTTCAAATTTATCTTCTCTCTGAACTGTCACATGGAGCCTATAAAATAAATATACAACAACTAAGAGAAGCTATAGAAACTAGAGGGGCACTTGGAGAGCGCAGACGAGAGGTAGCTTTCACTGAATATTTTTAATTACTGACTAACAGTGGCGGAAAAATCTGAAGGGCGTCTGTCATTTTGACGGATTTGAACACTGAAGGTGACCTACAGTACCGTAACTTTAAGTAATACACGTCCTTGTCCAGTTGGTAACACGCACATATTAATTAGCTTTTATTTAGTCTTGTCTGCGATCGTCTAACTGGCTTCAGCCCTCACACTGGTGGGCTATATCACTACGTACCATTGGAAAATGTCACAGCAGTTGAAGCTCCAAAGTCTCCTTGCACAGTCGGTGTCTCTGTTCATCTTTTCTCTCCATGCCCTTATAAAAAGGGATATAGTCCACCCCCACCTCTTGGATGAGAAGTGAAACTTCTTAAAGAAACTGAAGCAGGTCCAGCTGCCTATAGCACATAAAATGACCATGACCTGGATGACTGAGAATCTCCTGCTGGCAGTGGCCTTTAAGCGGCACAGTGAATTAAACTATTTTTTCTCAGTCTATAGCTAACTGTTAACCAGTAAAGATGAAAAGGGAGCAAAACATCCTCCCATTTACAGATATAATTGACTAATGTATGTAAACTTGCAACCATGGAAACAGCGGTTACATAACTTTCAAAATGAGCCCCATCTTAACCATGTGTATGCATGCATGTGGTGCATCATATGTGCCCTGCAGTACTTAAACAAAACTACTCCCCTCCTTATAGTGCATAATCCATTAGCTTGTTCTGTATATTAAATTATTAAGACATTATAATCAAATGCTATTGAATATGTCTCATTAAAATGATGAATAATAATAATAGTGACAGAATTTTTACAACACTGTCCTTTAAAATTAAGGACAATAAGAAACGTAACCCTTTGATCAGACCTCTGCCACAGCCAATCTTCTATGATATGCAAATCTGCAAGCTCAACCACTGAACATGTCTGGATATATGTCGAAAACTATGAGAATGATATCAAACAATTGCTCCACATCTGTATGAAGTGTGAGCCACTATATGCTACAACCTTCCATCAAGTTCCATAAAAACTTTGCCAGTAGTTTTTCCATCATCCTGCTGACAGACAAACAAACAAACCAAAGAACAATAACCTCCTTTGCAGAGGTAAATAAATTAAGATCAGTGTTCACCATATATGACGTATTCCTAATAGTTCTGAAAATTGCAAGATGGCATAATCACCTCCTTTCTTTGAAACTTGAGGGCCTGAAAAATTACTATGTGAATCATATTCTCTACACTTTAGCCTGACTAAAAATGGCTCTGTCTCTGGGGACAGGAAGGCTGGTGTGTCGCTCTGGAGGTCCTCTCGGTCCAGACCGAAATATCTCTTCAACTCTTGGATGGATTGCCATGACACATAATGATTTAGCTTTAGTGCAGCCTCAAAAACTGCGAGTGAGAGTGCATACTTTTTAGTCTTCTTCCTAAATTTGATTTCATCCTACAGAAACAGTAATATTTTTCATATATGGTATTTAATTTCGACCTGTTATCAGCTTTTGTCTGCTAAAGGACAATCTGAGTGGCAATTAGTGTTAAAAATCTGCAGCTATACAACTTGAAAATGACAACTTCTGAATTATGCTCCCTATAATGAACACTTCGACAACAAGGTACCTTAACAGACATATAAAAACTTCACTCTTTATGTCATCATTATTCTCCCTTGGAACAAACCCAACATCAACACCACCATCCCCTCTCCTCAACCCGCTCATTCTTGCTCTCCGAGTACTTATTAGAAGAACAATCATAGTTATATTTAGCCTGCTGTTGAGAGTATTCTCAGGGAACGTCATTCTCAAGCGAATTTGAGGAGAACCTTAATATAGGACAGGAGGTGAAGGCTATTCATTTCTAACTCAACGGAGTCTTCACAGCCTCTGATGGCTAACAGGCTGCAGGAATGCAAGTGTGGGATAAGAGGAACAGGTAGAGTCTGACAGACAATAATTATTCATTTTTAGTTCGGCAACTCCCTGCAGTGCGAAGGTCTAAAATACAACACATCAAACAGAAGAGAGAGCAAAGCAGATTTTTTAAATCTCCTGAGGCTGCCAACAACATTGTAATTGATTTAGTATGAAATAAAAAAAAATAAATAAAAAATGATACTGCGTGCTGTTTCTGGTTAATTTCAACATAGAAGCATTTTGGTGTGTTTTTAAATAGCTATGTGATGTTGTTTCCCTCAGTGGGCGTTCAAGTAGAAAAAGGGGACAGTGAAATGTCAAATTCTTATTCTAATCTTCTTTCCATTTCCACATTTCCACGCACCTGGGAATACCAGTGCAGAGCTCACCTCTTCGTCATCTCATCTCTCTGTTCTCTCCCTCCCGCACTCAACGGTTTCATCCCATTTTCAGATTCCCTTTTTTCTCTAATCAGAAAATGTGTGCTGTGTTTGTGTTCCACTGACAGAGATTGTGTGGCTGTGGGTTTTTAAAAGGCAGGCGATCCCTCTGGGTAGCTCCCCGTCTCCAAGCCAGGAGATGAGGCTGCACTGGCCGTCCAACTGATAGAAGTGGATCCCTCACAAACACACACAAACACACATTAAAACAGCAGCTGCTCCACAAATACAAGCACACATGCAGCTATATACACACGGGATGCCCACATATACACAAACTATTTAAACTGAGGCACAACCCAGCACAGTACGCTTCATGCATAGCAAAAATATCTACTTGTACTGTACTGTACACACAAACAGCATGAGAACCAGTGCATGACATTAAAAAGGGAATTGGTGCTCTTTTTCTTATTCATAAAGTACTTCACATGGAGAGTATACATCATTACTCACTTGCACACACATGCACCCACATGCACACACACACACAAAGTATACACATGCAGAATTAAAATGAACAACATTACATATGCATTAGAACTAGTGTGCAGCCTGAGGCGAATGCTTTTCTCATCAGGTCACCAAACAAGAGTGACCAGTTACCTCACAGAGACCTCACTGTAAATACTTGTTGTTGGAACTATTTTTAATCAAAGAAATAGTAGTTATAAAGGTAAACAGATCCTTTAATTGTTCATTCCCCAAGATCATGTAGAGAATATCTTTACACAGCTGAGTAATGGACTTGCATAGTGCTTTTCTAGTCTTGCGACCACTTAAAGCACTTTTACTCTACATGTCACATTCACCCATTCACACACTGATGGAACAGCCATCAGGAGCCATTTTGGGTTCAGTATCTTGCCTAAGGATGCTTCGACATGCGGATTGGAGGAGCCAGAGATCGAACAGCCAATCCTTCAATCAATAGACGACCCGCTCTATCTCTGAGCCACAATCACACAGTTTTCTGATTTTATTTGCAACTAGTAAAGTGTGCTCAGTGCAGGTGCCAGTCATTTGACTGGTGAGTGGTCAGTTGTGTTAAGGACACAATGGGTGCATACATTTGATTGAAGTCCCAATATGTGCATTTTGTGTTGTGTGATATGTATTCTGTAAATGAGTTTGCATCAAGTAAATGTTGTGTTAATGGACATATTTCAGGTATGTTTGCATATTTGAGTCTAAATATCATTACTGGTGCTGATGTTAAGATCTTTTTCCCATTTGTGTATTGTAAGAAGTATGGTGGAGAAGGTGAGAAGATCCAAAGATCAGAATCAAAAATACTTTTTGATCCCCAAGAGGAAATTGTGATTTGTTGCAGTCGCTCTGATGTAAAGAATAGAGAATTATAAGAAGTAAGAATACAAGATTTTAGTAAATGTATGTAAATATAAAGTAATAAAAATAAAATAGAAATAAAAATGTGCATTATACTACAATGTTTAACACTAGTACTTAAGATATTACGAATAA
Source organism: Epinephelus lanceolatus (assembly GCF_041903045.1). NCBI lineage: Eukaryota > Metazoa > Chordata > Actinopteri > Perciformes > Serranidae > Epinephelus > Epinephelus lanceolatus. The sequence goes on from NC_135735.1 coordinate 15,006,834, forward strand.
AATACCGTTAAACTTCAATTAGTAGCCCAGGCTATTATTTGCTTTAATCACGAACATCAACAGGCCTTTATTTGGGACAGGCCTTTAATTCCTTTCACACCAAACTGTTGCTCAGGAAAGATGGGAAATACAGTCAAACTGTTTATTTAAACCAGTATGAATATGGCTTCAGATAATATACCAATTATGAATCCTTCATTTGATCTAGCTCATCAGAGAGAGAGTGAGTTACGGCACCCTGCATACCGACACAACCTGCTTTATCCTTTTAAAACAATCCTCACAACTTGGATTAATTTCCATGAAAAACCCTTTTGATTCTTTTGATCTGAGGACCCTTATAGACTAAAGCAATATGAATAACTGAAAGGGTGATCGAGGAATGGACACATAATTTGAGATAGCCAACAACCTGCTTTTATACTGCTGCTTGGCAATGAAAGCATCTAACTGAAACAGGCGTGTATTAGTCAAAATGTGTAGCCACACTGGGCTAGTAAAAAGGACTCGGCCTTTAATTGAGACTAGGCTTTTAATTGAAGTTTTACGGTATGTATCTTCACTGTGCTGAGTCTGTAAGTGTGCGAAATATAGAAACATGTGCATTGTGCCACACTGAACTGTATAAACTAGTGTTACATTCAAAAATATAAAATATGTACTGTGCTATATTGTTACTGCAATACATACATTAATAGAATAAAAACAAGAGCAAGAATAAACATAAATATGTACAGTTATGTACATTTTATGGTGAATAAGATAAAGGTTTGTATAATTTTGACAAAGGTTTGTTGTGTTATCAGTTTTATCTATGTTGTCTAATAGGGGTTGTGTTTGAAGACCGCTGTTTGATGTGTTGGTTTCTGCCTTGACTGCATGCTGTAAATGAGTATATTGTAATAATCACCCCTCCCAAAGACAATCCTTTTGCACTAACTTTTGGAAGGTACGTTAAGTATTATTTTTGAAGATGATGCATAGATGTTTTATGCCCCTTTCTTTCCATTTGGTGCCTGTCATGGAAGATTTGTTGACGAGAAAATCTGGGACAATTCACATCTTTCAAATGCACTCTGAGTGTGGCTTAGTGGGTGTACAGCGTGGCAGAGTCTATGCATCTATATGGGTCTGCCTACTGTACACATCCTGATTCCTCTGAGCTCCAAAGATGCCACGTTAGTGACATTTTGTTTCTGTCTCTCAAGGGTCTAATCAAGCTTTCATGTTTCTTTGCTTTCTATCTTTTGCTTCGCTCGATGGTTTTGGTATTTCTCCTCTCCTCTCCTCTCCTCTCCTCGCAGTGTCCAGTTGTTTATCCGCTTCTGACTGAAGGTAGGAATTTATCTTTCTCCACTACATTCTGCCTGTCAGGGGGTTGTTGTCTCAACTGGGCATCTCGCCTCCGACAGACAAAACACAATAATTCTCTCAGAGGAAGCAGACTCCTTGCCAAAGGCATTTGGACAGTCCCGTTGTCCTGCTTCCATTCTTGTCTGTAACACTGAAGGACTGTTATTTTGTGTCATTTTGAAGGTGTAATCATATTTATTTTCACAAAAAAGACAACAAGGTGGTTATATTAATTTAACAAGCATGTGTGCCTGCGTGATATTGGGGGCATCAGAAAATTTGAAGAAGTAAACTCTTCTCCTGTTGCTCCTTTTCCTTACTTTTGTGTAGTGTCTGACCACCCACTTTGACTATACACACTTTGACTCATCCTCTAATGCAGAAAGCCATTATGTGACTGTATTGATCATGCTAATGAAGTAAAAGAGCAACGTATGCAAGCAGACATGGAGGTCAAGCAATGACACAACTGACGGCTATGTGACAAGGACAGGATTGTGATTGTGTGTGTGTGTGTGTGTGTGTAGATGTGTGTGTGTGTGGCACGCATGCTTGCATGCGTTAAAGAGGCTATCTGGGGGATTAAAACACACTGATTGGTGTGATAGGCCAAACTCAGTGTAATTATACACACACACACACACACACACACACACACACACACACACAAAGTTTCCAATCTAATTCCTGGAAATGAATGTGACTTTTATTTAAGACTCCTTGTTCTGAGACAGCAGTCAGCAGATGATATGTGATGGTTGATGGGTGATGGATGCTGTCACCTTGTGGTGTCCCTGCTGGGATGGCGGGAAAGCGGGAGGGAAAGAGAGCGAGAATTATCTCCACAGAGTTCCGAAAATGCGAAACAGCGGAAACAAAATGTCAGAGCTGGGAATTGCGAACAGACGGCGGAGCACGCACGCGATGCTGTGCATGTTTTGTATGAGTGTGGTGGGTGTGAATGTCAGAGGGGAGAAGTGTTCTTCCCCCATGCTACAGATAAATCACATCTATCAGGCAGATCGCCGTATAAGACATGAGATACGACGGAGGAGCTCCACACATCTGCTGTTGCTTCCCAGCGCTAGGGAACATTACCCTCCTAGAGCTACAAGGCTGTAATTAGAATCATAAAACTTACTCCAAGTCCGTTAGCATGACCCCCCTGGTGATACAGATCTGTAATCAGCATTTATATGCCTGACTTTATATGCCCGACTGTATTACTGCTGGCAAATAATGAAGTGAGAGTTTGTTCTATATATGGTGCAACTCCAAGTGTGACAGCGAGGCTTGACATAGTTATAAAACAAGTGCTGAATTATCATAGGACCATGACACTGATTTACCAGCTGTGTGCGGCTGCATATTTCTTTTCAGAGCAGCTCTTGTCAGCTAATCATAACAATATGTATTGAGTTGTTTGATGTCAAACTTGGTTTGGTCAGAGTGGGCAGCAGAATGAAAAAAGACACTGGATGGCTTTAAAATTAAGTTTTCTTCTCTTTTGTTTTTTGTTATAGAATGGATTTTTTTTTTTATGATTCCTTCTGCCCAAATTTTTGTACCCACTTATAAATAATTTGCATGCACAAATGAGTCAACTGAATAAATAATTCATATCTAATTACTTCATTTTCCCCCTTGAATTAATAATTGTGCCCTTGAACTACTCAGCTTAAAATGAGATAAACCTGCACTGTTTTTTGTTTTTTGTTTTTCTTTTTTTGGCCACGTGGGGGCAGCGGAAACAGAACACTGACTAAAGTCCCCATGAAATAAGTGTATTTTCACAGTTTCAATCCTCTGTCTCTGTATTAATTGACCATTTATCTCTTGTTATATGTCAAATATGTGTAAGAAATCTGCATCAGAATAGTTTTTACATCAAAATCCCTATCTTTTCTGTTTCTGTAAAACCAGGTCAAACTGTTTGAAATGTTTGAGGACTCAACGTGCACTCAGGTTTTTACAAGTTCATTCAATCAAATCAGACTTGGGCCAACGCCACATTGGTTTGTTTTGATGGCGAGGAAGGTGTGCGTGGAGCCAACAGTTGCCTCTGCAGCAGACTTCACTGTAGCTACGTATTGTGCTAAGCCCACCCACCTTTAGGCAGTCCAATCATATGCAAAGGATTTAATGTAAATCTCTCTTGTAACTGTTAAATGCTTAAATATACATCACAGTACAGAAGCTTAAGACACTTTAATGTCTATTTCACTGGGGCTTTAAGTTCATATGGCAAACTTGTCAGCAAACCTGTTTACACATCCAGCAGATACAGTGTAATATCAGCATTTATGAATTCATGTTTGTGTCCACCTGATGAATATATATCAACTATCCACTCTTTTTTTAGCTCATCACCAACTCCTGAGGAAAACTTCTGTCTCTTATCTGAGCTGCTTAATGCTCCACTATGTCCAATAGCTAGACAACACAGCTGCTCCCTGCTGCAAAAACTGTGCTTATGAGCGCGGTCAGAGTGAACCAAAACACTAAAGTTACCAACCAAAACAATGAGCTGTAGGATGTTGAAAAGCCCCATAGAGGTGAGGGGAACTGCAGAGTCAGGTGTTATTCTCTGTGGTTTCATGACCACCAGCAACCCTGTTCACACACAGTCCACTCTCGTCCACATGTTGAAGTATCCTTGAGTAAGTTACTCAACCCAGTGGCTGGTCCATTAGTGTGTGAGTGTGCCCTAATAATAAAATTGAATACATTTTTTTAAGATTATTTTTTGGGATGTTTTTGCCTTTATTAATAGGACAGCAATAGATAGAGCAGAAAAGTGAGATAGATAGAGGGGAATGACATGTAGCAAAGGCTGGTGCGTCAGAATCAAACCCATGGCGCTGCAAAGGACACAGACTATAAGAGGTACACACTCTCCCAGGTGAGCTAGAGGTTGCCCCAATTTTTTTTTTTTTATTCATTCAGTTTCCATTACCACTTATCCTGTTAGGGGTCACGGGGGGCTGGAGCCTATCCCAGCTGACATTTGGTGAGAGGTGGGGTACACCCTGGACAGGTCACCAGACTATCACAGGGCTGACGCATAGAGACAGACAACCATTCACACTCACATTCACACCTACAGCCAATTTAGAGTCACCAATTAACCTGCATGTATTTGGACTGTGGGAGGAAGCCGGAGCACCTGGAGATAACCCACACTGACACGGGGAGAACATGCAAACTCTGCACAGAAGGGCTCCCCCACCCCGGGGTCCGAACCCTCCACCCCAGGTTTATACCAGGAACCCTCTTGTTGTGCGACGACAATGCTAACCACTGCACCACCATGCCAAATATTTTAATTGTAATGTTTTTAACAAAGAAGTGTAAGTCTAAGTGCATGGGATATATTGTTTTTGTTTTACCATGCTTTAGAAATGGGTATTAAGAATCATGGTATTTCACTAGCATCTGACTGAGATGCCTGAATATACTTCAGGTACTCTCTGTTCCACAAAATATACTGTGCCCTGTTAATTTTTGCCTAAAAATTAATCAAAAATTTATTAACACAGTCCCGTACACTCCCACAACATATTCAGATGAGTTTTAAAGTGAATCAAACAACTGCACAGGGACAGCAATATTCGTACAACCCACATCCCTGCTCTGGATGTTGTCCCACTCTGTATGAATGAGAGAGCAGAGATGCTGAGTGACAGAGGAGGGAGCTGGTGGAGGGTGGCGAATTCCTGCTGACTCGCAGCAACATGAACAATAAAGGACTCACTGCTGAGAACAACACACACACTGGGCTGTGTTCACACCTATAGTTTGTCTCCCTTGGGTCAGACAAGAGGGGAAAAATAGACTCGCTGTTGCCTTTCACTTTCAGCTTATTTAGCCTCCACATTGACTCATGACAAATGAGCCAACTACTGTAAACATGAAGTCACATGTCTGAAACGTAAAGTGTTTTGTTGAGCTACTGAGCTAGTGGTACACAGATCCACACACAGCAGAGAGCAGATGATGGTTGACTTTATCATGTCAGCCATTTAGTCATAGCATAACTTCCATAAACTGTTGCAAATTCATTCCACAACTGAGGAATGTTTACTGACACTGACAAGAAAAATCCACCATATAAAAGAGTTAAAATAGCATCGCTGTGATCAGATAATTTACACAGGGAATCCAACACTGGCTTCTGCCCTCTTTTATGTGAGCATGATTGGCGTTGGTGGAGTCGAGGAGGCTGAACTGCGAGGCCCGCTCTGTATTAAAGCAAAGACGGGAGGCTCTGCGAGATTTCATCAGATCCTTTGGATGAAAGAGCCCGTCTGACAGAGAGATTTAAGAAGCCTCCCTAATTTAACACAACCAGTATAACTAAAGTGAAACTTCATAGCTATTTACCCATTCTGTTTAGTCATAACATTTCCATAAAGTCCTCGCTGCCCTGGATTGGAGAGCAATAATTTCATATTCAAAGGATTAAATGTTTAATAGATTAACATTTAGATCAGTGATATATAATTTCCAATGACAACACTTAATATTCCCACAGATGAAGTACCTAAATGCACTGTGACTGATCTTGGAAGTAAATAAAGCTATTGATTAGTGTGACACTGAAATCCCTTCCCACAGCATATTTCCGCTTTCTAGTTAAATCTCAGCCCGGAATTATTTTGTTGTAGAGCTGCCTGAAGAAATAAGCGTGAAATTTAATTGCAATGACTGGTAGCTACAACTTTCTCTAAATGGTGTTTACTTGGATTTTACTGATATTTGCTCTGATGTCATATCAAAGGATTTGTTCTATGATAAAGTAATTAACGTATCGTTTGCCAAAGATGTTGAACTTTTACATGGAAATGCTGCTCGAAACTGAACAAATAATTTACTTTTTCTTTAAAAGTTAATTATAGGTCTAGTGTGTAGGATTTAGAGGGGTATATTGGCAGAAATAAAATATAATAAGTATATTTTCTTTAATGTACAATTACCTGAGATAAGAATTATTGTGGTTTTTTTTTTTTTTTTTGTTACCGTAGAATGAGATATCTTTATCTACATGCAGCACATTCTCACTCCGACCTCGTCACATATCGACGTCATGGACTTTTCACATTGAGATACGATGTGCAAGGTACCCTGGGTGCATTGGTTGTTGACCTTCTGGAACACCATGTCAAGTTCTGCCTGTTACATGCACTGTGTATTTTCAAAACACACTTCCCTTTTCATTGGAAATGTACAGTTTGCATACAGTCTCTTTCAAAATAAATCTACACAGCTCTTTTAACATAGGTTTTTATGTGATTACAATTTAACCAATGGTAATTTATAGTTCACTTAGTTTGGTAATTTGAAACATTAGGGCATTTAGATGATGTAATTGTCTCTTTATTGTGACTTGTGGATTAACAAAAGCATTAGGCACTATATTACTATTGTAGTAAGTTTCAGTTGGATCTAATATGCTGACTTTGCCTTGCCAATAATAATCCTGTGCAGTCAAAACTGAATTTAAATTGAGAGAAAGGGGGGGGGGGGGGGGGCTGGCAGGGGACTCAGAGAGTCTGAAGGAAAGCCTGACAGTGTGTGGCACCCTGAGGGACTCCAAGCTATCTTTTATTCATACTAATTAGCTTCTAACTAAATTAACTTCCTCCTCCATAATTTGCAGAGAAAGACATTTCTAATGTGCACCCTCCCTGGCTGCACACACACACATACACACACACACACACACACAACTGGAAGAAATCTAATTTATGTGTATACATGTGTGCATATGGGGCAAAAACACTGATTATGTTTAACAGCAGTCCATTGTTGTTCTGCCATTCCCAGTTTGCTCTGATTTACAAACACAATCTTGTAGATGAGCAATATTTACTCAGATGTATTTGCATCTCATAGCAACTCTTCCTGATGATTTTGTTAATTTCCTGCCTTACTGTGGACAGCATGTTGAGCACTTTTGTATGAAAACGCATTTTACCTAATAAGACTTAATCAAGTGTATGCTTATGTTTACACTAATTTATTGGTAATTTAGTGGTACTTTTGTTTGTACTGCTAAACACCCTACGTCTAATTTCATTTGTAGCTTTGTTGTGAATTATCTTTGTATTACGTGAGTTAATCTGCATAATGTTCAAAAAATAGATAATTTAAACACAAGTTCAAAAAGAACTCATTATATTTATTTCATCAACTTTTAACATGACCTTTCTGCAACCAGTGGTCAAAGACATACAGTACTCAGATCCTTTACTGAAGTAGAAGTCGAAATACCGTAGCCTAAAAAAAATCCATTACTTACGTTACTTAAGTATTTAAGTAACTCCTCACTGATCTGCTCCACTGCCACACTCCTTCCCACAGCCTCCGCTTCTCTGATGCCAACCTCCTGACTTCCCCAACCAGGACCATGCACCGGACCTGGGGGGACAGAGCGTTCTCCATAGCCAGCCCCTCTCTCTGGAACTCTCTTTCCAAACACAATCGAGACTGCACCGACCTCTCCGTTCAAATCACTCATCCTTTCAAGACGGCTTTTAAATGTGTGAATGATGTTGGGTGTAGTGTACTGTGCTGTATTTTATTTTATGATTGTTTTTAACTACTGTAAAGTGTCTTTGAGTACTATGAAAAGCACTTTATAAATAAAATGTATTATTACCATAAGTTAAGTATTCATTATGCAGAATGTCTCCTTTTAATACAGTTATATTGTGTTTAGGCAGCTGTGACTAGGGAGGTAGAGTGGGTCGTCCACATCCACGAATTATCGGCAGTCAGATCCCCAACTCCTCCAGTCCCCATGTCAAAGTACCCTTGGGCAAGATACTGAACCCCAAACTGCTCCTGATGGCTGTGACATCCATGTATGAATGTGTGCGAATGGTTAACTGAGTGTAACAGGTGGCACCATGTGTGGTAGCCTCAGCCACCAGTGTGTGAATGTGTGTGTCAATGGGTGAATGTGACCCATACTGTAAAAACACTTAAGAGTGGTCACAAGACTAGAAAAGTGCTTTACAAGTGCAGACCATTTACCATAATATTTAAATACAATTTTCACTAACGAAGAGCATTTTAGTGTTGTGGTTTACTTTGTATACTCAGTAGTTCAGTGCTGCATCATTACATATGTTTTTCTTTGTGTAAAAAGTTACCGCAGTGTTTCCCACACATTGACGAGACTATGGCAGCCCACCATAGTCTAATTTGCCCCGCCATAGTCTCCAAAAATCGGCCAGATATAAAATGCCTCCAGTAAATGAACATCACTCTGTAGCGCACCAGCTGGAGCGCCTACTGAGAATTCTTTGGCTCTCCCCTTTCTTTTGATTACTGAGATGTTTAACCACTAATCCTGAGCCATATTTTAAGTGTAACCCTTCACCATAACATACCACTAGTGTTCTTATCAGTAAAAATAGAACATTTTTCACACATAAAAAGCACAAAGATGTTGAAATCTAGGTATATTCTGCCATCATAACTTTGCTCTCAGAATTTACCATTTGCCTAGTAAAGCACATAAAATGTAAATACTCATGTAAAGTATGTCAAATTTGTTCTTAAGTACAGAGCTGGAGTAAATGTACTTAGTTACATTCCACCACTACCTGCAGCAATGATGTTTCATTTTGAGATGTCAAGGAACAAAGCAAATAAAGATGTCAGGATCTGAGTCTGGCTTCAGAAAACAGCCACGGGGGAGCTGATAGGTAAGAAGAGAGGTAGGAAATAAATAAATTACAAACTGGTGAATTAAACAAATGTGCGGGCAAAACGCTGCACATACAGCAGCAAGAACGGTTTGAAATCAGGGCCAGGAAGAAGGCTGAGAAGATCAGAGAGAATAAAGAGGAAATCCAATCCCTTTGGTGGGAAGCTGTCTGAAGGAAGACACATTAAGGGTCTCACCTGTCTGGAGGACAAAAGCAGGATCTGATTTGCCCTCGAGAATGATCTAAAAAAAGGGAAGGCACTGTGGGACAGAAAGCGAGCCAGCTGGAGGAGCAGCTCGTGGAAAAAGGACAAGGTGATCCCCAGCATGACGCATGAAATGAAGACAAGAAATATTAACAAATTTTGACCAAGAGGTGCAAGAAAAAGACTAAGCTGGACAAAAGAGCGAACGAGTGGCCATGACACTGGCTACGGTTACATGATGGCTTCTCATTTGGAATGAAATAAATCTGAATGAAATCATTCGGAATTAAAGTCTTTCCAGGTAGTTTACATGGGAAATATTCATTCCGAATGAGGGTTTACACGGGAGATCAGTTTAATTGCCTTTATTCAGGTCTGCACAAGGTTTGGGGCAGGGAAGGTTTCTGATTGGATAGGGGGCGGGGTGGATGTTACGTATTTACGTTTACCAGATGAAAACACTGTAGTACTCGCTCCGGATAACAAGATGCTTGACGGCACCGTTCTTAGTGCCTTTTTCGGGCGTGTTTTGCTTATATTCTTGAAGCAGCAGTACGACAACAACCTTGTTCTGCTAATGCTTCGTCTGTTGAGGAGGAGAAGGGAGGTAGAAGACCGTGCTGTGGCGAATGGAAACCGGTGAGTGCAACGAGTCCGACTGCTCTATCTCAGCCCGTTGCTATGCAGCCCATTGCTATGCGCGATATATACGTCATCGCCCCAGAAGGGCAAGGAAATGAGCATGCGCAGAAAGACCGGAATGAATTTAAAGAGGAATGAGTGTATACATGCACACAAAATTCTTTCATTCAGAATGACAAACGGAATAAACCACCCCCTTTAATCGGATTTAATTTTCAATCGGAATGACCATTTTTCAATCGGAATGACCGTTTACATGACCACTTTTAATCGGAATGGCCTTTCATTACGATTAAAAGTGGAATTAAACTGTGCATGTAAACGTACTGACTGTGAATGAGTGCTGGGGGAAGAAAGCACAAGAGCGAGAATAACGTATCCAAATAGATGACGAAGGCCAGCACAGCAGAGGAGGAGCTCACACTAGTTTTTACACAAACCATCCAACGTCAAGTACACTTGTATTGGTCTGATCAGCATCCTAAACTTCACAGAACAAAGTAGAATGAAGGAGAATAAAGCAGAATAAAGGTCCCAGCCTCCAACCCGACCAGACCAGTTGAGTTGTGTCTGTGTTTACATGCTCTCCCAGTGTCCTCCATAGGATTCCTCCTACCATCCAAAAACATGCAGGTCGAGTGAGCTGCAAATGTTAAATGGCCCGCAGTTCCTTGTAAATATTGTAAATAGTTCACTGAATTTTAAATAAAGAAATGTTTCTACTAATATATTGACTCTCTTAGTATGCTGTACAACTACATTAGACTATATTCATATGGCTGTATAAAATTATACTGCGGCTGCAGCTGATATGAATTATTAGTAATATCTCTTGTCTTGCTTATATAGGAACAGACTATAAAGAAAGACCATCATTAAGGCCTCCAAACAATACAATTAAAAACCCTTTTTACATTTGGAAATAATTTAAACAGTTATATAAACAAATTATCTCAAGTTTAAATTAGTATTTTTGGATTTGCACTTTCTTCACAGAGGAAGTGTACTGATCAGGTTACATTATATTTTCTTGCCAATTTTTAAACGCACATGGACAGTGTGCCTAAAGCAAAATAACTGAAAATTTTGGTTGTGTATGCACATATATTAAAGGGATAGTTTAGCTTTAAAGGTAAACTTGACCCCCAAAATGATCATTTATATATGAATTACTCACCCTGTGTTACTTTGAATTCGTGGAGAAAACTCTGGTGAACGGAGAATCTATAAACAGAGGAAAATTCTTGATGAGTCTGGGGAAAAGGGTTTAACGAAAGCAAAACTATATTAAAGTACCTGTTTATAAACCCCTCATACAACTCACGTAGTATAATTCAAATCTCATGTGTTCAGCTGTATGCTCAGAATTTCTCCAACAGACGGCTCTTTCTGACAGGAAACTGAACTAAAAGTGAAACTTATCTATGCTCCCTTCAAAGCCAGACTACATTTACAAAAACAGGTAATTTTATCTCGCCGGACACTGAAGCTGCTGGTCCACTGCTGCTTCAATCAGTCAGTTTGTTTGTGTTATTGTGTGACTTTGGTGAATCCAAGCTAACCCTAAAAACAGCAAAGTCACACAACACACAAACTACACCAACACAAACTAACTGATTGAGGCAGTGGTAAACAAGCAGCTTCCATGTTGAGCAAGGTAAAATTACTGTTTTTGTCAATGGAGTCTGGCTTTAAAGAGAGAATAGATTGAGTCTGACTTGTAGTTCAGTTCCCTGTCAGAAAGAGCCGTCTGTTTGGGATGTACGAAACAAACAACTGGATAAATGAGACTTGGAATATACTGCACGAGCTGTGTGAGAGTTTGTAAACGGATGTTTTGATGTACGTAGTTTTGCTGTTGTTAAAGACGGAGCCCTTTTTACTCCAGTTCATCAAAAAGAATTCTCTGGTTTTGGATTCTACTTTAACCATGGAGGCACATGAGAAAAACAATGTTATCTTCAAGTGTTCAGCGTAACATGGGGGGAGTACTTAGTACAGAAATGGTTATTTGAGAGGTGGAGTATACCTTCAATTAAAAGCTACACTGTCATGCCTTACTTTACAAACACTGCAAAGGGCACATAATTTTTTTTGAAACCTAACTTTAAAAAGCAAGATCTGGCGACAGACTATAAATTAGCAAATACAGTTGTTATTGAAATTTTGATTAATGTATCTGTATTGTGTCAGACCCAAAAAATCCACTGAGCCTGCAATTTTGTATAAAGCACATACTGGTGAATGAGCTCAGCAGCTCGCAGGATTTATAGTGTACCCACTCTTCCAGTGTGTGTGTGTGTGTGTGTGTGTGTGTGTGTGTGTGTGTGTGTGTGTGTGTATTCATCACAGGTGAGAAATTTGCTTCCTTGCTGACAAAGAAGAAGCTGAAAGTTTCAGAGGAATCAATAAAACACAAAGAATTAATCCTCTATCTGCTGTATCGATGACCTCAGCTGAACCAGAGGTGTACAGGACAAGTACTACAACTACTTTAACAAACACCTGTGATACCACAGTTTCTACAGTATCCTGGAAAAGTGCAGACACTTTGACAATCAGAGCTGGGTAAAGGGTTTTAACTCTCTTAAACATAAAGCAGTAACCTCAGCTTTAGGCGCTGGGGGCTTTGAATCAAGAGTATGTGCTACATGTGAGGGAGCTATTTTCTGGAGTCGTGAGGTACCAACAAAATGAAATCTTAACAGATGTCAGATGTCATTTATTTCACTTTAGTTACTTCAATTTGCCAAAAAGAGCAGCCAGGTTCAAGCTTCGCTGCCTTGAGATCCATTATGTAGGAAGAAAAATGTGGCCTCCCCCCACTACACTATGAATTTAGATTTTAGATGGTGTGGTGCTGTGCCCCTTCTTTGTGTAAAACCAGCAAAGTGTTTATTCTTTCTTCAGCATGGCCCAGTCTCAGACCCCCTCCTCTCTTCTGTTCTTCACACCCACTGTCTCGCATTTTTCAAAATCATAGCATACTGTGGGTGGTGAGAAGCTCAAAATGGATGTTAGATAACTCCAGGCATCTGCTGCATGATTTTTACAGTAAGACTTACATGGTCTAAAATGTCACACCCAGTAAAAACTCCAGCTGTTAAACATGCTGACCTCTGTCTTACAGCTGTCGATGACACAGAGCGACACTGTTGTGATGAAGCCATATTGGCTCATCATTCCGTGAATGAGCTAAGAGTGCACACATGATTACATGAGTACCATGCTTCCGCTCCCCCACTTAGACACCCTCACCCATCCAGACACCCAACCCAACCGCAGCTATCCATCAAACCACATGAATCTTTCCACACATGCATGCCCCCACCCACAGACCTTGGCTGGCGACCAGCAGCCCACAGGTCACAGATGTCTGTATGTGGGGGGATGACAGTAATGAATATTGAGTAACTGGAGTGATATCTTAGCCATTCTGCCTCATATCCCACTCTTACCCTCCAGCCCTTTACCCCCATCTCTAAGCCGAGCCCATCCTTTTTCCTCCAGATGGCAACCTTTGGTCCCTCTGGGGCACCAGAGTCATCAAGCACGAAGGATTTCCCAATTATTAGCATCACTGTCGAGAAAATGGCTTTTGCTGTTGTTTCCAGCAAAAACAACAGACTGAAAACATCAGGGGCCAGATGCATAAATGATGTGTACCCACAAAAACCATGCGTAATCCTTTTCCCACACATAAAGTGTATTTATAAAGGAGGAATGTGTGGTGAGAATGTGTACACCTCACGCAGACCTCAGACCAGGCACGCACGCGGTTTTAGCTGAGATAACTGCGGGTGATGTAACAAGGAGACTGAAGAGATGGATCACATTGTTTTTAGGTTGTTTCCCAATTTTACAGAATGTGTTATTATCTTTGCAGGCTGCGCACCACTCTGTAAAATGTCAATCAAAGATGCATTTTATAAGCTTTATTTTAAATGATTTATGAGTGACGAGTTTCATTATTTTTCTTTACATTCATCTCCCTGTTAGTGACAGTTTCATTTTATCCTGTGAAGCATTTTGTAAAGTCACTTTCAGCATGAGCGCTATAAAGGAATCATTGATCATCCTGATGTTTCATAATAATAATGATTTGATTTTGCAGTGATGGTGGTTTGCAAAAACTTGATGAATTAGTGGTATGGGTGCTAAAATATCTTGCGCCTTGCGAAATGACAGTTGCTCTGGCACCACTGTAGAATCTCAAAACGCTACAGTCGGTGAAATTGCACTTCCTTTGCCATATTTCTCATTAACAGGTCAAATGAGTGGTGGAGGAGCACTAGTATCGATATGCAAACAGATGTTTAAGGGTGTTTTTACATCCATTTATGCCAAACTGTAGGTGTAGAGATGAGGTTCGTGCTCGTGCACCCAGCGCTACAATAATTGAGATTTATAAAACAGAATCAAGCATACGCAGGGCTTTATAAATCTAGAACCAAAAGGAAGCGCATGTTTATTTCTGATTTTGCGTGTACACACAGTTTTAGTCATGAATCTACACAATCTTATGCATCTGGCCCCAGATGTTTGTTACTTTGGCAGAAGTTGTGGTTCCTGTTCCTATGAAATTGTAAAGACTTGTGACAATCACAAGTCAATGTATCAGTGATCTGCTATTTCACAAATATACTAATTTGACTGGAATAGTCATCTGTGATGACGTGTGAATCTGTGATCTGTAAGTATCTCAAAAGATTTTGTGGCACAACCACAGTGCCATATTCATTTTACTTTGACCTTTTTTGGCAAACTATATTCAGAGCAAATACATTCTACAGAGGTTATCTACACATCTTTTTCTGGGGTCAACACCTCCATCAGGCCATGTCTTCTATAAGCCCTAACCAATCTCCAGGGCTGAAAAATGAAGCCCACGCAGAAATGCCAAAACACTGCAGTTCCTTGAATGGCCACTTGAGGCTGGCTCCAAGAGCGAGTCAGTCTACAGACCCCCATGTTAAAATGTTTACAGCCCGGTACGAAAAACAGTTTGGGTCTTTATAGCTACTTTGAGCATACTTGACAACTGTACAGGGGTTGAATTTTTTTATGACTCACCCATTTACATAGTATTACAGTTAGAGTAGAAGTTACACATATTTAAAGGCAGGGCTGCTTTAGTGACAGGCTGTCTGTGAGGTGCAACTATAGTCTCTGGGTCAGATCCACCCTCTCTCCTCCACAGCGCCACCCACTTGTCCAAATATGGTCACTTCTGGCTCTAAAAATTCAAGATGACGACAGCCCAGATGCCGAACTTAGGGCTTCAAAACGGGAGACCACAAACTAAGTCCAGTCACAGGGTCCAGATTTCTCCTTAGACATTAGTTCAAGCTCCACACAGTTTGATACATTCAGCATCATACTTGCATTTGGTCATGTCCTCAAGCTAGTTTGCTGTCTCTGTTAAGTAGCTGTCCATTATTCACTCACTCCACAGCAAGAAACTTCACTTCAAACTAAAAGCTCTGTGCCAGAAATTCACTGTATTTAAAATGAAAATGTGTTTTTTACAAACTTGACACGTTCTCAAGTCACTTGCGGTCCATTTAGAATGGACCCACAACACATTTTGGGACCTTGACCAACCAGTTGGAAACCACTGAACTACTGGGTGAAGCTAAGTCCATGTTTTTGTACAGTATATGGCCCTAACCAAGCCCCCAGGAACACCACTGAGCTCTGAAGCCAATTGAACATAGTGGCTAAACCATGTAACTACAACTTGCAGGGCCATCGCATGATACCATGGGGCCCAAAATATATGTCCCCATAGACTTACACTGGGAAAGAGACATCTTTTAATCAGTGGATTAATTTCTGTGAGCGTCACAATCCCTGCAAAATGACTCATTTCACGGTCGAGATTCAATCCATTCTGTTCAATAATACTTTGAAAGTCTAGCAGAGCCGCATGAGTAAATCATTTTATACCCGGGAAATCAAACTTTTTTGGCTTCCCCTGAGCAGCTTTCATATGAATGAGCTGGCCCCGCCTCCAACGCTGTATCCAGTTCTCTTTAAACATCCATGGCCCTAACCTCCATCCAAAGATCTGCAGTGACTGGACGCACTTCCTGTCTTAGCTTTGTTAATTATATTCTGTAATAACCTCAGCCATCTGCTGTAAATAATGCCAGTATCACTTTGAAAAATACAGGGCAGAAAAAATGATCAAAACCCTGGAAACTACAGAAGTTTGACTCGGTTACGCAACACAAGGTTGCTGGTTTCTGGTGCTGTTTTTATGCAGAAATCCTTTGGGTCTGTACAAGGCTTTTCCACTCCCGTCGGACTGCAATTAGGCTGGTTGGAGTGATGTGGTGCCAGAGGCCTTAGTATGAGCTACTTCACACAGGTCCTCAGAGAAATAACAGAGCTTACCTCTCTCTAACTCTTTCTGTCTCACTCAACATGCTGTCAGCCCCTCTCTTTGACTTGCTCTCTTTCTCTGTCTCATCATTTTCTGTCTTTCTGTTTTGCTCTTTCTTATTCTGGTCTTCTCTCTTGTTCTCTCTCCCTCTCCCTCTGTCTCTTTCTCTGATTCCCCCCCTTTTTGTTTATGTTGTTTTTTCCAAGCTAACTGATTTGAATAAACTGCCAGGGTTGGAATGAATTATTGATTACGGTGCAGACTTTTAGAGGATGGGTAAAGTCCTGTTAATCACGCCTTGCAGTAGGTTACAGTTATCTTTTAATTAGCAAAAGAAAAAAAAAGCACCAAATCATTAATGCTCCATTTCTTGTCATGACTACCTCAATAAAATACAAGAAATCCTTATTTCACACTTCTAAATCTCCTCCATGCTTCCCTGCTTGTTTGAGTAGATCTTTGACCTGTATCTTTGTTCTTCACACATAACATGTCAATATTTACTGAATAAGAGTCGCTCTTTTATTTTCATTTTTGTGTTCTGCTCTTACAGAGATGTCAAGCCGCTCACACCTCCATCATACTAATATGATCCCTGGAGGGAGTTATTTTGTCTTTTATAAACACACTTTTTCTCTTCTATAAAGGGAGTCTGAATTGTCAGTAAAACAGGTGAGAAACAGCCCGGTCCCAGCACAGCGATGCCGTCTTTATTAAGCCTCTTCCCTGCACAAATCCCTCTCTTGGCTGGCATACTATATTACCTGTATTGTCAAATATGGCCTCATGTTCCTATAAAGTACACTGATTCTTCTGGCTCCTTCCTCTTTGGAGACTGAATGCACTGGTTATCATTTTATTCCAGGACACCAGCATTACAAAGGCCTTAGTATATCTCGCCTCAGACAGCATGCAGGAGAAAATAGAGTTCTTGGGACTCGCCGTATTTCCAGAGCACAGCCTAACAAACATCCTTTACATTTTAATCTGACCAGGTTTACTCTTTTTTGCACCAAGCTGTTTTGTTGCGTGCTCCAGCGTCTTCAATTTATTCAAAGACTACAGCTTAATTTCCCGTTGCCATTGATTTCTAGCCCTGCCACAAGGCAGAGTAAAGAGTCTATTGATTCACACTCTCCCCTCCTTTCTTCACCCTCCTCTATGACCAGCTGATGTAAATTCATGGTACAATCGGAGGGTGTGAGAAGGAGATGAAGGGAGATATGGCAGGATCTAACGAGGAGGGGAAATGAGAGCGATTGGGTGGAAAATATGGTTGTGAAAAGGAGAGGAAATTTGTGAAAGAGTGGGCAAACTGGAGAGTTGTGAGCAGGTTTGTGTTTGTACAAGTGATGGAGAAATTATTACTACTGGGACAGATACCTTCACTAAACTGACAGGGAAGCAAATGATCAATATCAATCAATTTCTGTTAAACTCGAAACACCTGAACCTTCCGCACTGAAAGCCATCCTCTTACATGTAATAAACATAATACACACTGACAACAGAAACAGACGCTCACATACAATAATGCAGTGACTTACAGCACGGGTATTAAGATGCAGTCCACGTTTAAGATTGTGAAGCCAAGCCTAATAAAATATGTTGACCGACTGAGGTTGACTCCAATGATTAAATTGTGGCTTGATAATGACATCTTGGTAAATGTTTTTCTGACTAATAATTTGTTATTTTCTCAATTTCTATGATGGGAATATGAGAAAATGAAATAAAAGAGATCCGATTGTATTCATACAAAGAACATGTAATCCATATTTTAAATGCCGACTCATCAGTGTTAATTTTGACAGCTAATTTATTTAGTTTTAGTCTTGAGATGTAAATGCTTATTAGTTTAAGCCACATTTTAGTCATTTTCATCTTTCATAGTTTCAGTCCAGTTTAAGTTGATGAAAATTCAAAATGTTTTAGTCAACGAAAATTCATGACATCTTGGTAAACTTTTAGTCATAATGTTTTCTATATATTTTTTGTCTTTAAACTAATTAATTGGCTCTAATTTTTCATGCACTATTTGTGCATCAGAAATTAGAGCCAAGGTGACAGGTTGTATAAAATTTTCATTTAAACATCTTTCCTCTACAACTACAAATCATTTCTGCACACTTACAAACCTGCATTTCTCCAGCAGTGTCTGACAGGTTTAAGGGGTGATTTACGAGCACACACTGAAAGGCTTAACATCTCTTTGTTTATGGTCTGAAAAACTTTAACACCACAAATAACTAATCTGGGACAACTAGGATTTGTACCCTGGTTCATTGTAATCCCTGACTGATCAATCTCACTGTTAAGAAGCAGAAACATTTCTGGTTTGAACTCATGTCTCACAGAGTTGGTGATTAAAGCTATACTTTGAGCTTTCAGAGAAAACTCTGCCGAGTTCAGACTGTTTACTTGCAGCACAGCTACACTCACGTCCCTCTTATATCACCTTATTTAGCATATTTAGCATATTTTAGCCTTATCCTATTTCAATGTGTGGGTGTGTGAGTGTGTGTTGAGGGACTGAACAGTTTTTTGTTTTAAGAGAGAAAGCAAATTTCATCATATGTGAACGTGCAATGACAATAAAGGTATTCAATTCAGATAACTGAGCCTCCTACCTGCCTGTCAAACAGCAAACAATAAACAAATAAACCTTCCTGAGACAGCACAGATCTGAGTGGAGTCGGTGGCTGGTGACTGCTAGCTCCACCGCCGTTCAGCAGCTAACAAGCAAAGCTAACTGCTTACAGCCACCGCTGTAACTAACAAACTCCACAATTCCATTGAACAGCTCCACCATTCACAGTCAGATGCACACAGCTTATTATTTACTGCTGAATTACAGCTCACAACTCGCACCAATTGCAAGCAAGGTAGTTCTCGGTTTTCAATGTCCGATAGTCCACCACTAACATTTTTGTCACCTCTTGTGTCGTCAACAAAAATGAAACCTAGATTTTGACATGGTTTTTATTATGAAGATCTATTTTTAGCTTGTCATTATCTCATTTTCATCATATATTTCAAACTGCTGCTCATCAAAAACAGATACAAAATGTGTACACATCACTGTTGGAAATCAAAGATCTACAATTGCTTAAAGTTAGCAACACAGACACAAGGACTGTACCCACCTCAGAGTTATGTCAGTCGAAACAGATTTGGCTGTTCAATACAAATATTGGACTATTCATTCCTTTTTATCCATACAGAGTTTGAGAGTTTCAACTGGGTTCAATGGGGCATTCGGGATGACAGCGACATTCACATAACCTAGTGAACTCAGTACTTCTTAGCAGAAGACAGAAGGCAACCCTTATCTTGAAGCCCGACCAGGCAAAGCCTCTCGTCCTCTGGGCAGAGAGGAAGTGAGGAGCGATTACTCTGCAGCTACATCTGGGTCCCCAGATGTAGCTGCACAAAAGGAAGGGGGAAAAAAGACTCAGTCAGCTGAGGGATCTGTGACTGATGACCTTCAACTTTCAGGGGTCCGCCCTAAAACATACAGACCTAAAGTCAGGACCCACCTATTTAATATGCCATATATATTATACTACAGGTTTTTTATGGCACTTTTTATGATTAATTCCTGGGCTAGTGCAACCTCAAGG
Organism: Epinephelus lanceolatus; assembly: GCF_041903045.1. Classification (NCBI taxonomy): domain Eukaryota; kingdom Metazoa; phylum Chordata; class Actinopteri; order Perciformes; family Serranidae; genus Epinephelus; species Epinephelus lanceolatus. Next base: position 15,026,763 of record NC_135735.1, read on the forward strand.
AGCTTTTATTCTTTTAGCCTTACTTGATATGATAAAGTTGTTGTATTTATTTCATCCAGTAGTCCTAATTGCACTATTGTTATTCAAATCTGCACCTTGCGTACTACATGGTTGTCCTCTGTGTGTCTTGTTTATATATGATGGTTGTAACTGCTATGCCGGTATGTCACACTATGTGCCCAAAACAAATTTCCCGCTTGGGACAATAAAGTTTATCTTATCTTATCTTTATATGTGCTATATATGTATACACCCCATGGTTGCAGGTAAAAATAAAATCTAGAAATATGCAAATACAGAGATTACGATTGTCATAACCCCCCTCTGGCATTTAAAACAGGGAGTGAAATTCAACTTCGTTATAGGTTAAAGAATTGTTGTGGTTACTCAGGATATGATGACATACATTAAGTGCACAAATCATCATAAATCTTTGGTAAATATTAATAAAATCAAGCCACAGTCTGGAATAATGTTCATCATATCCATCTACTTCCTTACTGCCTGCCATTAAAGCCTGTGAACAATGCAGAACATTTCAAACAGCACATAAAAATCAACCAGGCCTGACTGGATTTAAACAGCTTTTCTGTTTATTTTCCACTCCCCTCAAAGTGTGATGACGTTGAGGTTCTTTTAATTGGATGCAGAGGTGACTTATTCAAATATAAATGTGCAGCAATATATTTCCATTATGGGTCAGAGCAAAGGAAAGTACTATAGGATGTGATGGCAGCTATAAAACAGAGATAAACTCAAACACTGGACAGGTTCACTCCTTTTTGAAATTTTGAACTGAGAACTACAGTCTGACTTTTTCTATTTGGGACTTGCTTCCTGAGGTATGGGCAACTCAACAAATAAAAAACAATGCTCTGGTTGAATATGTGAAAGTCTATTTTAGGATGAATACCTATGGTAAGTGTGCCAAGGTTGTGTGTGTGTGTGTGAGTCTTTGTGCATGTGTGTGTGACTAAAAGTGATTCAGACCCTATACAGTCAAGAGCAGGTACTCGCCCATTAATGGGAAACTTATCTCTCTCGAACACATGCTGACCTTCAGCACCAGCTAATTGGCGTAGGCAGGCTTTTGCTTTTACAAGACTGTAGTCAAGTGTGTGTGCATGTGCATGTGCATGTGCATGTGCATGTGCGCGTCTGAGCTTTCAAGTTGAGAAGCTGAGAAAACACCTGCACCTGCATCCTGCGTCAATTACCTCCCTTAACCCTCTCTCCTGACCTCTTTCCCCACCTCCTCTGTGTAGAAGCACCACTTACTGTGAAGCCTCCTCCTCCTCCTCTTTCCTTTATCCCCAGTCTGTCACCTCTGCCAGTTCTGGCCCCTCCTACCTCCAATCTGTTCCCAGTCATTCACTTTTTTTTTTTTCTTGTGTGTTAAGGATGCTTGTGTGTTTGAGTGTGATTTAGTGCATTTGTAAGTTTGGGTAAGAAATTAAAAGGAACACAAAGCATAAATACACTTGAAAGGCCATAAAAATAGATATTAAATGTATAAGTACTCAAATCAGAGAAGTGCATCAGGTCGGGTAACCATGGATACCCGGCGGATGACCTTCAAAACAAGTCAATCACAGGTGGTATTTTGTTTTAATTTATATCAGGTTTCAATTCTGGTGAGAAAAAGAACACGCGAGTCAGTTTACGGGTGTTGGATTATAAATATATTAAAATAAAATGAGAATAATAATAATTTAATTTAAGGTTTTAATCCTCTGAATGTTGGCTCTGTCTTCAGCACCAGCTGGAATATAAGAGCCGCTTTAATCAGGTTTGTTACTAACAGAGACGTTAACTGTGGAGATGTGCTGCTCAATATTATAAGATAAGCTAAAAATACTTAATTTTAAAATGTAATATCTTCGTTTCACATGTATGAAATGTCCCAGAGATCATTTTAAACGTGCTGCCTAATCGTATTATTTATTGGTTATTATATAATTTGCAGTTTAGGAGTTGGATCTTGTCTCAGTGGGTCGGGTGGTGGAACTAATTGGTCGTATGTGTGGACATGTGCAGATTATGAGACAATGGGCCCCTGGGCACAGACATGCAGAAGGCCCCACCTCCTCTTCTGCATAGGAGCAAGACACACAGACTTTGTGATGGGTTTTTTTTTTGTTGATTTATGTCCCTATGAGGGCAGTTTGTTTGTTTTGTGTTTCTCTGCTATTCTTTAGTGTCTCTAAGTGGTCTTTTTGTGAGTCTCCGAAGTCATTTTGTGTCTCTTTGGTTAATTTGTGTCTCTTTGTGGTCACTTTGTTTCTCTTTGAGGGCATTTTCTGTCTCTTAGAAGTAAAATTGTGTCCTTTTGGTCATTTTGTGTCCCTCTGTAGCTATTTGGTGTCTCTTTGAAGTCATTTTGTGTCTCTTTGTGGTCACTTAGTTTCTCTTTGAGGGCATTTTCTGTCTCTTTGAAGTCAAATTGTGTCTTCTTGTGGTTGTTTCGGGTCTCTTTGTAGTCATTATGTGTCTCTTTGAAGTCATTTTGTGTCTCTTTGTGGTCACTTTGTTTCTCTTTGAGGGCATTTTCTGTCTCTTAGAAGTAAAATTGTGTCATTTTGGTCATTTTGTGTCCCTCTGTAGCTATTTGGTGTCTCTTTGAAGTCATTTTGTTTCTCTTTGAAGTAATATCGGTTCTCTTGGAGGTTATTTTGTGTCTTCTTGTGGTTGTTTTGTGTGTCTTTGCAGTCATTATGCGTCTCCTTAAAGTCATTTTGTGTCTCTTTGAAGTAAATTTGTGCCTTTTTGGTCATTTTGTAACTCTCTATAGGTACTCCGTGTCTTTTTAGAGTCGTTTTGTTTCTCTGTGAAATAATTCAGGATCTCTGAGGTTTTTTTCTGTCTCTTTGTAGTCATTACGCATCTCTTTGAGGTCATTTTGTGTCTTTTTTTGCTTAATTTGTTTTTCTTTGTATTCGCTTTGTTTCTCTTTGAGGGCACTTTCTGTCTCTTCAAAGTAAAATTGTGTCTTTTGGGTCGTTTTGGTGTTTCTTTAAAGTTGAAATGTTTCTCTTTGAAATTATTTTGGGTCTCTTTGAGGTCATTTTGTGTCTTTTTTGGTTAGTTTGTGTCTCCTTGTAGTTACTTTGTTTCTCTTTAAAGGCATTTTCGTCTCTGAAGTTTTTTTGAATTTGTGTCTTTTAGTTGTTTTGTGTCTCTCTGGAGCTATTCAGTGTCTCTTGATGCGTCTATTTGAGGTCATTTAGTGTCTTTTTCTGTAGTATTGCATCCTTGAAGCCTGTAGTCATTTCAAGTCTTGCTGATTGGTGCGTCAATTTGAGTGGCATTTTGCAGGTGAAGGTGAAGCAGGCCAGTTCAGTAATTCATCCATGTGTGTGGATGAAGGGGATGGTGTGATATTGCACGTTGAGGTTACCAGTCGGGAGTGGGTCTTGAAAAAAATCAGAACCACACAGGACTCTGACTCCAATGCACCAAGGACAGCCCTTTCTGCATTTTCATCTTGTTAAAAAGTTTTTGTCAAATATTCATGTGTATGCATCTGCCATCCCTCATAGGCCACTATTTATGGGAGCTGATGGCTGGGGTTTGTTTCCAGTGTTCTGGGTGAGGAAAACTGAGCCGTTTTGAAGCAGATCAAACAATGGAGTACTCTGCCTGAAGCAGTAGAAAATGTTGGCTTCATGCAGCCGGCAGTAGAACAAAATGCTGACCCTATGCAAACACAAACTGCTGTCATCAAAAAATAGAACAACCACTGTTGTAAAAACAACTCAGTTTGAGGCGGGAAGACGGACCAGTTGGGAACACAGTGTGAGGAAAACAGTGTCATCCTCTTCTCTGACGCATGCTTCCAGAAGTGGGAAAGAAATGTAGGACGAGTGGGTTGTAATGATTTTCAAAGAGGCTACAACAAATCTTTTACTGTAAAAAAAAAAAGTGTCTAAATAAATCAAAAAAGAAGTGTATTCTTGTGCGCACTGTATGTCGCAGAGGGCTGTTAGTACTGTAAATCCTGAAATGTCTAATTTGTCCAGCAAGTCTTTGTCAGTGTGTCTCCCTGTGTGACGGTGTGACCCCATCACACTCAAAATCTCCAACAGGAATAAAAAGCATGACTCACTCCAGTGGATGGACTTTGTGTTAATTAATTGTTTTAATTGTCCTCCCTTCAGAAACAGGAAATGATCAAAGTCAACGCAGTCAAGCTCTTGCCGCATTGTGCATCTCCCTAATGGGAGAGAGAAAACAGTACACGTCTCCTCGGCACTCTGTGAATTATTCAGTCCCACCTCGGGCCATTGTCTATTGATGTTCCTACAAACTTACCCAATGCACAACTGACAATCCTGACACTAGCCACATCTAACAGTCCCCCTCAATCATCACTATTTTATCATGTGGATGTGTCGGTTTTAATATTCACACACCAGTGAAAGCAGACCAAAGTGGTGTGCAGTGATATAATTTGATATTCTCCCCCAGATGTTGTAAAACATTGCGAGGTGATTAGCATACTCTGGATGGAACTAAACATAATAATCATTTTATGAGGCTAATACATCAGCGCTTCAGTATAACTGCACATTAAAAGATACAGCTACTGGCTAAACATATGTTCCATTTACATATGCAAAAGGTAATTGAGAGACTGAGAAAATCTTAAACATTTTAATGATCTGAGTTACCCAGCCCATTCTAATTACCCAAAAGCACTGAGAGCCCACTCTTCTGCTATTCAGCTTCAAGTATCCTTTTATTTGATTTCTGCAGACCGTTTTCTGATGCTCAAATGGTCAAGCCCAGTCATTAGTATTCTTTCCAGACCACCAACTGTGATTAGTTTCTCTTACACTGCCTGTTCAAAGCATTTGCTTAATGTTCACCAAAAGGCCAATGTGTCTCTGCTATTTAGTATAAACGCAACATTTGGTCTGGCACCGCTTTCTCTCCCTCCTTTCCCACTGAACAGGCCACTTGCAGTATAATGTAGAGCAGAGCACACACACACACTGCAAACAGTGTGCTTCTGCAGTTCAGATAAAAAGCACAGATTGAAGCTAAATATGTGAGTGCGTGAGTTAGTCATACTGTTAGCATCTTTATTACCTAACTGGCCTGTGCCTCGCTGACGGTGAGCAGCTGTGTTTCAGGATGTCTCTCTGCAGGTGCAAAGCCCACACACACTACGGACAGGAAATTACAGCTTCACCTGGGCCAACAATCACCTGTGCTCCATCCTGACTCAGCCCCTGCTGCCCTGTGGGAGAGAAACCCCTCCACAACAATTCTCACACAAGCGCCTCTCCTCTCCGTTCTCTCACTTTCCAGTTGTTTGCCGTATTTTCTCCTCTTCTCTCTCCCTCCTGATGCTTTTCTTAGCTTCCTCATTTTCCCACCTTTTAACCAACTTCTGCAGGTCTCAACAGGCCTCCTTTGTTGGAGTCAGCACTTATAATGCCGGTACAAACACTCACAAACATCGCACACACAGCATTCAGGTATTTCTGGATTTCATATATAGATAACCTTGGAGCTGTGTGGAATTCATGCCTCTCAGTATGAGCAGAAGCCAACTCCTGTATTCTGCCTCATCTTGGATGTGAGAGTCACATTCAGTAGCCTGTCCTGCTGACCCTCACAGTCAGTCTGCAAAATACAAAGTTACAAACCACAAAAAATACCATATGAAGCTTTGTACAAGCTTTTCCAACCTTTTGCCATAGAAAACACAGACATTATCATCATCAGTACACAGGGCAGTAGCTAATATATATCTATACTGTATATTAAGTCTGCATGATATTGCAACACATCCTCACGCTGACCTCGTCACATATTGATGTGCATGGTCAGGGACTTACACCTCCACATACGACATGCAAAGTACCCTGGGTGCGTTTGTTGTTGACGTTCTAGGACACCATGTCAAGTTCTGCCTGTTAATCGTTCTCTTTCAAGATACACTTCCGTTTTCACAGGAAATTTAATGTTTACAGTCTTCAAAATAAATGCACTACATTGGTACAACACTGCAAATTGACTTTTTTTCTCCCCTTCAACAACTAACACACATGGTTAGGTTTAGGGGGGGGGGAGGCTTTAGAATCTTACGGGACGCGAACACCATCCTCTCGGGTAAAAGTCAGTGTTTGTTGGACCCATCCACGACCCCTCCAACCCGCCCCACTCAGACTTTCGCTGCCTTAACTTTTGTCCTTGTCCCACTGCGTTTCCTACTGATGCTGCCAGGCGCCGTTAAACTATAACAGCAACCAGCCACGTATCATGCGCATTTTTTCGTTGATTTCTGACCCCGCACGTTACTGCCCAAGCACCTGATTTTGATGACTTTGGAGTGAGATATTTTCCCTGTAACATATCCTGCAGTATAAAAAATGGAAATAATCATTCTAGATTGGTGTGATTTAATAATAATCATACCAATAACAACAATAATAATAATAATAATAAAATCTGAAAAATTAGGGGTCTCCCTTATGTTGCTCCCATCCCGTTCCTCTCTCATTTTCAGGTTGTGGTTGACTACTAGCTGGGCGTGCTTTGGTTGTTTATCAGACAGACTTCTGTTGTAGATTAACGTTAGTGTTAACATTAACTTTCCAACTCAGCTGCTCCAAACTATAGTTGGGAGATCTCTCATTTCTAAAGGCTAACTCGATTAGCTTTAGCCTGGCTTGGAGCTTGTTACTAGCTTTAACAGTCTGGAAACTCTGTGGTGAAGAATTATCAGGAGATGTCTTGATAACTGTAGAGCCAACAGTCTTTTTACAGTCTGGAACCTACAAGCTTTGGGAAAGCATGTGCTTCACTGTGTCTGTGACACTTGCTGGTCCATTCACAGTACATTCATTTTCCGCAACCACTTATGCTCAGACAGGATCTTGGGTGTGCCAGAGCCCATCCCAGCTATTATTGCACCAGAGGCAAGGTACACCCTGGACAGAGAACCTGGAGAAAGCCCACACTGATACAGAGAGAACATGCAAACTCCACACAGAGGGGCCCCAGCTGGCCGGTGGATTTGAACCCGGAACCTCTTGCTGTGAGGCAATAATGCTAACCACTGTACCACCATGCCACCTAGCATCTGCCAGTTACGGTACTTTCCTGCAAAACATATCACATATACCTGTAACCTGCCTTAAAAGGGGGAGGCTTGGCTGCTAATGTCATTTTTGGAAAATAAAAACCGTTCCTTTTGTATCAAGCAGTAAACAAAAAGGTCTAGTTGACATATATATAAATAAACTAATAAATCAAACAGTGAAGGAGATGATCACTGACCTCTGTATTTCTAAAGTCCTGGTTATAGCAGTATATTTGTAGACAGAGGGATTTACTAATGATGTCAAAAACAAAATGCAGCTTTATCTTTAGCTTTGACTTAAGGAGGCAAATTTTATAACAGTAGCTGAAACATTAGTTTTTTTAAAAACTCTTTGGGTCACTGGTATTGATTAAGAACTCCTTTCAACTACTGCAGATGTTCAACATTATGGTCATTCAGTGCAGTGAGGACAATAAAGGGATTATGTAATGCTCCTTTGAGAAGTTATTTACAGTAAAAGAGGATACAACTTTGTTGGTACTTCCGAAGTTGAGTGGTCCCGAAGGCAAAACTTCAACTGCCTCTTCTTTGTATCAATATTTCTTAACTACCTCTGGATTTTAGACTGCAACCTTACGAATGCTGCATGTTTGATGAGGGTTGGTGCAAAATGCCTGAATGTCAGTGGCAATTTTGGACACAGACAAAGACTTGTAAGGTATTCAGAGATTTGAAGGAGAAAAGATCTTCTTCCAAATCACCGTGGGGTAATAAACTGCTTAATTCTGGAGACATTCTTGAGGCTGAACATCCTCCACTTCTGAAAGCTTAAATGAGCATAAAAAAACACACCCGTTACTTTTGCAGCCTCATGTTGAGAGGCAATGATCCTAGTTCATGCCCACTCATCTTAATTAAGTAACTAATTAAGTTGGGTGGGCTGTAACAGCATGTTTAAGGATTCCTCTAGCGTTAATGAAACTTTGCCTCTCTTTCTTGCTACTATAGAACTGCTATGAATGTTCACGTCATTATCAAGCAGCTAAAATGATCATGCGACTGTACACGCCATTTTGTTCCATTTATTCATGATATCCAATCCAAATGAATCCATGGGGCGATTTATGGATTGAAGGTGAAATAAAAGGATGTGAGATTTCTTAATGAAAAGTGCGGAATCTGGC